>NC_084637.1:7272772-7307772 GCF_033978795.1 Nerophis ophidion
GTCAAAGCCTGGTGCACCCGAGCCTGGTGCGCAACGACGCCGCGGACCTGGACCACGGCAGCCACCACCACCACCAGCAGCACCACCAGCACCACTCGCACCACCAGCACCACGGCGGCGTGAGCAGCAGCAGCCACGACCCGCACTCGGACGACGACACGCCGACCTCGGACGACCTGGAGCAGTTCGCCAAGCAGTTCAAGCAGCGGCGGATCAAACTGGGCTTTACGCAGGCGGACGTGGGCCTGGCGCTGGGCACGCTGTACGGCAACGTCTTCTCCCAGACCACCATCTGCAGGTTCGAGGCTCTGCAGCTCAGCTTCAAGAACATGTGCAAGCTGAAGCCGCTGCTGAACAAGTGGCTGGAGGAGGCCGACTCCACCACCGGCAGCCCCACCAGCATCGACAAGATCGCCGCGCAGGGCCGCAAGCGCAAAAAGCGCACGTCCATCGAGGTGAGCGTCAAGGGCGCGCTGGAGAGCCACTTTCTCAAGTGTCCCAAGCCCTCCGCCCAGGAGATCAGCGGCCTGGCGGACAACCTGCAGCTGGAGAAGGAGGTGGTGCGGGTGTGGTTTTGCAATAGGAGGCAGAAGGAGAAGCGGATGACGCCGCCAGGAGTGGCGCAGACGCCGGAGGATGTGTACTCTCAGGTCGGCAATGTGAGTGCAGAAACACCGCCCCCCTCCATGGACTGCAAACGAATGTTCTTAGAACCAAACACTTAAGACTAAAAAAAAAAAAAAACACACGCACACAACAGACTACATTTTTTGATACTGTGATTGTGAAGGATTATGAATGAGACTGCAAAAAAAAATGTTATATTTTTCAGCAGAGAGAGAACAAAAACATCTTTTTTTTTTTCTTTTTTTTTTCTTTTTTTTTTAAAACCCCCCCAATCCCCAAACGCATCTTTTTCCTGGCCCTCAAATGTCTTTGCCTAAAAGGTTCCTTCTGCTTTTTTCTTTCAGGGGCATTTTTTAGTAGATTACTTAAAAGATGCAAGTGAGGCCAGCGACCAGAGGGTGACAACCACAAGTTCATTCCACCAGGTAATTTTGGCGCATTGAGAACACACCAAGAGACCCCCCCAGCACCACCAAGTGTTATTATTATTATTATTATTATTATTATTATTACTATTATTATTATTATTATTATCATTACTGCCATGCCCCTCTCTTTCCTACCCTGCAAAACAACCGTGTGTGTGTTCAATTGACACAAAAGGCCAAGCTTTTATTTTTGTTAATTTTTTTTAATGCATTTAAACAAACAAAATGCAAAACAACAACTCTTCCTTTTTGGTTTTCTCATCCACAAGCGAAGGATCAGGGATTTTTTTCTCTCTCTCCAAAAACGAACAAAAAGACTGAAAAATTCCCTTCAGATCTCAAAGATCTCACCCCCCTCAACCTCAACCCCCATGGCTTTTATTTTTGTATTATTTAAAGGACGTCGTGATGGATTTTTCGTCTCCATTTTTTTTTTTTTTTTGGGGGGGGGTTATTCCAACAAAAGACATTTTTTGGAAAAAAGACTTCATGAAGCTGCACTTATTTGCGAAAGGGAAGAAAACAAAACGTGTGTTGCCAGGTGTGACTGAGTATGGACGTACTATTAATAATAATAATAATAATAATAATAATAATGCTGCCCTTTCTACGCAGTGTTCTTTGCTAGGTTTTAATAAACACAACTCTGTAAAAAAAAAAAAAAAAAAAAAAAAAATCGGCAATATAGATCACTAGATCCGAATTATTGTCTTTATATTTTTCATCAGGATGATTTCTTTGGATATTTTATGTGGAATAGATTATTCCAAAACGGTAATTTATTTGTCTCCCCCCCCCCCCCCTCACACCCCCCCCCCCCCTTCCCCCTCCCCTCTCCTATGGATTTGTGTAAAAAATTATGTTCTCTTTCTTATTTGTCCATCTTTATTTTTTTATATTCTGGAGGAGCACAAATCATCACGAGCTGAGCGTTGTTAGGGTATATTTTTGATGTGATCATTTGATTGTAATTTAATTTCAGTAGTGGGTTCCGTACGAGCTGATTGAGACACAATAAATTTGTTAGAATGAAAAGCAGCCATGTTGTGTGTTAAATTGTCCTCTTTTTTTTGTCTAAAAGGTTTCTTCTCTTTTTTTTGCAACTGACTTAAATATAAAATCCACTATTTTTTAGTTGCCTCTGCTGGTGTAAAATATTATTTATGCAGGCCCAATAATATCCACAACGTGTACTTTTATTTTATTTATTATTTTTACACTAATATTATACATGCAAGGGATGTGTTTGTAATTATGCATATGCTTAATTATCAGCATGAAAATATAAAAATATTTATTATATTATAACCTAAACTTGGGATGATAAATATTTAAATATGTCACATAAATTAGCAGCTGCATTTCTCCCCGCGCATCCATCCCAGATTATGCGTAATAATTTTTGGTGATGATTATTATATTTGCCCAAACTTGTGTTTATTTCTCATCTGAACTCCCAGAACGTGTCCTGCCATCGGGGTTGCACGGTTTGAATTTCGCGGATGATCCCTCACCACCACCCCCCGTACTAGTTGCCTAGCAACCGAATTCAATGATCACCTCGAGAACGCGCACGTCTCCTTTGTCTATCCGCGTTACCGGATGTGGCGCACAAGTCAAGATACAACTTTTTTTTTTTTTCCAATCACAAACTGTTTATTTTATTTCTTTATTGAACTAAAATGAATGTTGCTTTTTTTTTTTTTTTTTTTTTAATCTCTGCACCTGCAGAAAAAGTGCACGTTCTGGGCGCGCGGGTTATGTGCGTGCGTGACGTGCGCGCACATATCCCGATCTGGGACACAAAAAAAGGCAGCGTCAAATCTCATAATGGGTTTTGATCCGCCTATTCTGCAACAGCTTTGGCTTTTTTTTTTTTTTTTTTTTTTTCATGGCTCTCTGCAAGCCCCCTGTTGGCAGGGGGGTGTGCGGGCGTGCGCGAGGGCGCGTGCGTGCGAGGCCCCTGGGAGCCCCCCACCCCTAAAAAAAAAAAAAAACATGAGCTTGTTGTCACACCACTCCTTAAAAACATTTTAAAATATTTCCATATTCTTGCAAAAAGGTAATAATCCCTTATTCACATCTATAAATGTCACTGGTATTTACAAGATTGTTTTTTCTAATGCATGTTGCATTAAATTATTAATTGATAATATAGTTTAGATTACTTTGAACACATTTTTTTGTTTAAAAGTTGCAATTTAACTTGTCCAAAAATCAGAGTTTATTATGCATGTTTAGCAATTACAGATGTGCAATTTATGTAGGCCATCATTTATTATTATTTTATTTTTATTTTTTTAATATTTGCAACAAAAAAAAATATAAAAAGAAGGATACATCGTGTAGTTTAGGTTTGTCCAAATATCTATTTTTTTTTTAAAAGGAAACAATTGAAGCAAGTAATTGAGTAATATCGACCACATCTTGGTGTTTTAATTGTACAATATATGTATTAAAGTTTTTTTCTAGTTTTTTTTCCAATCCATGTTGCATACAATTATTAATTCAATATATAAACCGTATTGTTTGGATTATTTCGAACACAATAACAAAGTTGCAATTTAAAATGTCCAAGAAGGAGTTAGAAGAAGCAGAGTTTATTATGCATACTCAGCAAATATAGATGTGCAATTTATGTAGGCCATCATTTATTTATTTTCATTTGTTTTAATAATTATTAGCAAAAAAAAAAAAAAAAAAAAAGAAGGATACATCTGTAGTTTTGGTTTGTCCAAATATCTTGTTTAATTGTAAAACTTTTTTTTTTTAAAGGAAACATAACAATTGAAACAAGTAATTGAGTAATATTGACCACATCCTGTTGTTTTAATTGTACAATATTTATTAAAGGTTTTTTTTTTTTCTTTTTTTTTTCTAATGCATGTTGCATAAAATAGTTTGGATTATTTGGATTATTTCGAACACAATAACAAAGTTGCAATATAACATGTCTAAAAAGGAGTTGGAAGAAACAGAGCTTTTTATGCATGCTCAGTAATTACAGATGTGCAATTTATGGAGACCATCATTTTTTACTTTTTATTTTTTAATAAATATCAGCAAAAAAGAAGGATACATGGTGCAGTTTTGGTTTGTCCAAATAGCTTGTTTCAATGGAAAACCAATAATAAAAAGAAACAAGTATGACAAAATCATGGTGTTGTAATAGTACAGCATGTATTAAAGTTCCTATTTCCTGTTTCTTCTAATGCATGTTTCATGAAAATATTAATTGGTAATATAGTTTTGATTATTTCTATGATTTGGAACACATGTCCAAAAAATAGTAGAAATAAACATAGTTCATTATGCGTGCTCAGCATTTACAGATATGCAGTTTATGTAAGCCATCATGTTTTTTTGTTTTTTGTTGTTGTTTTAAATAATTATTAACCCAAAAAAAGGATGCATCGTGTAGTTTTGGGGTGTCCAAATAGTTTGTTTAATTGGAAAATCAATTTAAAAAAGGTAACACACAACAAAAAATGGATTGAAACAAGTAATATTGACAACATTATGGTTTTGTAATAGTACAGGATGTATTAAAGTTCCTTTTTCCTCTTTTTTTTCCCAATGCATGTTGCATGAAATTATTAATTGTTAATACAATCTGTATTATTTTTATTATTTCAAACACAATAACAAAGTTGCAATTTAACATGTCCAAAAAGGAGTAGGAAGAAACAGAGTTTATTATGCATGCTCAGCAAATACAGATGTGCAATATATGTAGACCATCATTTATTTATTTATTTTAATAATTATCACCAAAAAAAAGGATACATCGTGTAGTTTTGGGGTGTCCAAATAGCTTGATTAATTGGAAAACCAATAAAAAAGGTAACACACAACAAAAAATGGATTGAGATGAGTAATATTGACAACATCATGGTGTTGTAATAGTACAGGATTTATTAAAGTTCCTTTTTCCTCTTTTTTTTTCAATGTATGTTGCATGAAATTCTTAATTGTTAATATAATCTGGATTATTTGGATTATTTCGAACACAATAACAAAATTGCAATTTAACATGTCCAGAAACGAGTAGGAAGAAACAGAGTTTATTATGCATACTCAGCAATTACAGATGTGCAATTTATCAAGACCATCATTTTTTTTTATTAATATATATATATATATATATATATATATATATTATTATCAGCAAAAAAAAGGATGCATCGTGTAGTTTTGGGCTGTCCAAATACCTTGTTTAATTGGAAAACCAATTAAATAAAGGTGACACATAACAAAAAAAGGAATGAAACACGTAATATTGACAACATTATAGTGTTGTAATAGTACAGGATGTATTAAAATTCATTTTTCCTGTTTTATTTTTTCCAATGCATATTGCATGAGATTATTAATTGGCAATATATATTAGATTATTTTGATTATTTCAAACACACACACAAAAGTTGCAATTTAACATGTCCAAAAAGGAGTAGGAAGAAGCAGAGTTTACTATGCATGCTCAGCAATAATTAATGTAGGCCATCATATTTTTTTATTTTTATTTTTTTATAATTATTAGCAAAAAAAGAAGGATGCATCGTGTTGTTTTGGTTTGTCCATATTCATTGGGAAAAAAATAAAAATAAAAAACGCATAACAATTGAAGCAAGTAATTGAGTAATATTGACAAAATCATGGTGTTGTAGTACTACAAGATGTATTAAAGTACCTTTAGTTTAAAAATAATAATTAAGCAAAAATATAGCTGTCCATCAAAAGAAGAAATGACAAATAAACACAAATTCTGTAAAAATTGAATGACTTGTTTAAAAAAAAGTGCAACTGTCCATCCATGTTATTAACACATTATATACGCATAAAGTAACACTTTTTAGTGCTAAATTGCACGTTTAAATTATGCATTGCAGTGTGAAAGACCGCTGAATTTGGGTGTTGTGTTTGCTTATGTGGAAGTTCATTTACCATAACATTATACACATTAATTGTTCTAAATTCATGTATGAGCCAAGTTTGATTTAATATTTTATTAGTAGATTGCACAGTTCAGTATACAATTGACCACTAAATTTTAACACCAGAATAAGTTTATTAACTTGTTTAAGTCAAAGTCCACGTTAATCAATTCATGCTACACCTTATATTGTTAATGTTTTAGTTGTGTTATTGTTATTTACTTTTTTTAATCTTCGCATGAAAACATGCAGAAAGACAGGCGTGCATCTTGTTAGGTGGACTGCAGGATGTTGAGGCAGTGACGCCACTCTCGTGGTTTCCTCTCAATAAATACATAGTGAAAGCTGCACAGAGAGCAGGAGCAAGCTTCATTTCATGTGCTTTGCAGAAAGCACATGGCGCGTCTTTGATTGATTTTGCATTAATTATGTCTTTGGAAACTGAATAACTTCATGTTTGTACTAATTCATGAAAAGGCATATTTTCTTCCAATATAATTCAATCTAATTAATTATCTGCAGCATAGGTATGCTTATATGCTACATTATTTTAAACATGCTTATTTCAAGCATTGTTATTTGTTTTAATTTTTTAGGGAATGTTACTAAACAGCTGAGAATGATTTTAGAGGACATGGGTGTTAAATTTAAGTGTAATTTCATTTCAAAATCAACTGATACAGTAAAGTAATAGTGAGAGTAGTGTAAATGATGTATCCAGTGCAGTAATATGCAATCAACATTAGTATTAAAGTCAGTAAAACTCAAATTAATTTGTTGTTTTGTTCAGTTTAGCCTGATGTTTTTTTTGCAGATATAATCTGAAACTAAACCTGTTTAATTGGAGGGAAAACGCAGCACGATAAATAGTTGACCCTGTAGCACCCCCCAGTGGCCACTTGACCTGAGACTCCTGGATTCCCAAGGCAAGGTTGCTTATATATATATATATATATATATATATATATATATATATATATATATTTATACATTTATATATGACTATGTGTGTATATATATGTATATATATATATATATATATAGATATATATATATATATATGTATATATGTGTATATATATATATGTATATATATGTATATATATATATATGTATATATATATAAAAATATATATATATGTATATATATACATATATATATATGTATGTATATATATATGTATATATATATATATATATATATCCATCCATCTATTTTCTACCGCTTGTTCCCTTTGGGGTCGCGGGGGGCGCTGGTGCCTATCTCAGCTACAATCAGGCGGAAGGCAGCGTACACCCTGGACAAGTCGCCACCTCATCGCAGGGCTGCATATATATATCTATATATATATCATCCATCCATCCATCAATTTTTTACTACCGCTTATTCCCTTTGGGGTCGCGGAGGCGCTGGTGCCTATCTCAGCTACAATCGGGCGGAAGGCGGTGTACACCCTGGACAAGTCGTCGCCTCATCGCAGGGCCATATATATATATATATATATATATATATATATATATATATATATATATATGTATATATGTATATATATATATTTGACTTGCGTGCATGCGAGACATCTGCAGAATTAACGTTGTCTAAATGCATGAAGTTTGATGTTTTCGCATGATTTTGTCTGACTTTTAACTTATTGTTTCTTTGCAGTCAATTCAAGTTTTATAACAGTCGGACAATTCTCCAAAAATAAAAAATAAATAAATAAAAATAACGTAACTTATCTGCACTGAAATATATGTGTAAATAAAATGTGGTGCAAGTTCTCCGCCACACTTTTGAAGAAGAAACCTTTATTACATTGCAAAGAAAAACTAATCATGTGAAAAGATCAAACTGGAATTACAAGTGATATCAATCAATCAATAAATCAATTAAAAAGTTTATTTATACAGCCCTTAATCACAAGTGTCTCAAAGGGCTGCACAAGCCACAAAGATACATCATGTGGTTTACATATTTAAAAATGTTTTCCGACATGTTCAAAAAGGAGTAAAAGAAGTCGATCTTATTAAATACTACCCATTTTCTACTTTACTAACACATATGTTCATTTCCTGTCCTCATTTTATAAAAGATCTCTTAGTTAAGTCAGTCATGATACGAGATGAATGATAACTCATTTTCAATCAAGTTAAAGATTTTCATCAAAATTCTTCTTCCTATTACTTTGTAAATACTCTTTGTCATGTCTGTGTGATTATGTTTTGTTTTTTGGACACTCAGTTTCTGTTTTTGAACTGTTTGTTACCATGACTACCCATTAGTTTTTTTTACCTGTCTCACGTTTTGCACTCGCACACCTGTTTTCACTTATCATGACACTGCTATTCAAGCTGTCTGTTTCTGTGTTCGTCTTGGCAACACCACCTCCTTCTTACCATCTATCAATTCTATGCCTTCCATGCCGATGATCCAGGTCACTTTCTTGTTCAAAGTACGTTTTTTTGCTATTCATGCCATAGTGCTAGTTTTTGTTATCCTAGTCAAGTTTGTTCTCCGCCATTGTGCCCGCCTTTTGTTTGTTCCTGTTTTTAGTTATAGTGTCAAAATAAAAGGATATGTCTACCTTCACGCCGTTTCCACTCCATTCGCTTTGCACCTCGGGAAAACAATCCACGCCCAAGTCCTAGTCGTGACACTTTTAGTTTGAACAGCATCATATTAGTGGAATGTTTCACTTATTTGTTTAATCCATTCCATAATTTAATTCCATACTAAATGTCTTAAATGTTGTTTGTGCATACAGATGTTTTAAATTAGCTTTCTCTCTAAGGCAGACTTGGGCAAATTACGGGCCGTTGAGCTTTTCAATGTGGCCCACCTGACATTCCCAAATAATTTTTTTAGATCTTTAAGATGGAAGGTGAAGCTCCCATTATGATGTGCAGTGATGGTTTCTAACGACTGTAAGTCTTCAACTACACAAAGTATTTAAACGGTTGAAATATGCGCTTACAGATGATATACCAGTTACTATGGTAACCTAATCAGTTACTATGGTAACCTAATCAGTTACTATGGTAATGTAAGTCACAGCAGCTCAGACGAGGCACCAAGTAGTGTGGGCGGGGAGCGTTTCCACAGACGCGGAAGGAAATTTCCACAACAAAGTTCTAAAACTTAGTGATGTATCCGATATATCATACTCTATGTGGGTTTATTTTGTATCCTTTGCGTTCATATTTCACTGTTTGTTGCATTTTTGTTGCTTTTCACTTGACGTTCATATTTTGTCAATATTCAGTGTTTTATCCTCCGTAGAAACATGTAAAATTCCATTATGTTTTTCAAGGTGGTCTGCCATAACGTTTTTAGCATTCAATCAGACATTATTGTGAGGTTTTGTATTAGTGTTTATAAAAATAAATATACCGGCCCCCAGACACATGTTTTTTCTCTAAATGTGGCCCCCGAGTCAAAATAATTGCCCAGGCTTGCTCTATGGTTATATTTCTCCTCCTTGGTTGATACGTTAGGGTAGCAGGTTTTAGTTTGATATATGCATACTTTTTAGCTTTTTGCAAACACATTAAATCATTGAATTTCAATATTTCTGATTCAATAAATAAATTATATATATATATATATATTCTCTAGATCAGTGGTTCTCAACTGGGGGTACGCGTACCCCTGGGGGTACTTGAAGGTATGCCAAGGGGTACGTGAGAAAATATTCTAAATATAGCAACAATTCAAAAATCCTTTGTAAATGTATTTATTGAATAGTACTTCAACAAAATATGAATGTACGTTCATAAACAATGCAATATTCAGTGTTGACAGCTAGATTTATTGTGGACATGTTCCATAAATATTGATTGTGAACAACTCACACTGTCGTCGTGCGGGTTCCATGGACCACTCAGGAAGGACATGATTGAGCAGGTTTGACTCTCGTTTATATTTCAATAACAAGCTGTCTTCCGGTCTGTTCACTTTTCAGCTCCTTCTCCGCTGCTCGCTCCTCGGCCGCTTTTCAGCCGGCCGCGTCTACATCTCTCGTGTCTTGCTTTCCGTTGCTCCTGCTCTTCAGGCACTGCTGCGGACTCTCCAACTCCTTCTGCCTTGTTCTCTCTTCCTTCTCCCCTTTTATACGCTGAGAAGAGATACGTTAGTTGTCTCCCGGTGCGCGAGCCACGCACCTGATTTTCGCTTGTAGCGTCGCTCCCGGCACGCCCCGCCTCTCCGCTCAGTCGTCATCTCCGCCTCCTCACCGCCATCTTCTCCGCCTCGGCACATTGACGTTGAAGATTTATTTTTTGTGAAGAAATGTTTAGAATGAAGTTCATGAATCCAGATGGATCTCTATTACAATCCCCAAAGAGGGCACTTTAAGTTGATGATTACTTGTATGTGTAGACATCTTTATTTATAATTGAATCACTTGTTTATTTTTCAACAAGTTTTTAGTTATTTTCATATCTTTTTTTACAAATAGTTCAAGAAAGACCACTACTTTCAGTGTTGACAGCTAGATTTTTTGTGGACATGTTCCATAAATATTGATTGTGAACAACTCACACTGTCGTCGTGCGGGTTCCATGGACCACTCAGGAAGGACATGATTGAGCAGGTTTGACTCTCGTTTATATTTCAATAACAAGCTGTCTTCCGGTCTGGTCGCTTTTCAGCTCCTTCTCCGCTGCTCGTTCCTCGGCCGCTTTTCAGCCAGCCGCGTCTACATCTCTCGTGTCTTGCTTTCCGTTGCTCCCGCTCTTCAGGCACTGCTGCGGACTCTCCAACTCCTTCTGCCTCGTTCTCTCGTCCTTCTCCCCTTTTATACGCTGAGAGGAGATACGTTTGTTGTCTCCCGGTGCGCGAGCCACGCACCTGATTTTCGCTTGTAGCATCGCTCCCGGCACGCCTCGCCTCTCCGCTCGGTCGTCGTCTCCGCCTCCTCACCGCCATCTTCTCCGCCTCGTCACATTGACGTTAAAGATTTATTTTTTGTGAAGAAATGTTTAGAATTAAGTTGATGAATCCAGATGGATCTCTATTACAATCGCCAAAGAGGGCACTTTAAGTTGATGATTACTTCTATGTGTAGACATCTTTATTTATAATTGAATCACTTGTTCATTTTAAGTTTTTAGTTATTTTCATATCTTTTTTTCCAAATAGTTGAAGAAAGACCACTTATAATGAGCAATATTTTGCACTGTTATACAATTTAATAAATCAGAAACAGCTGACATAGTGCTGTATTTTGCTTCTTTATCTCTTTTTTTCAACCAAAAATGCTTTGCTCTGATTAGGGGGTACTTGAATTTAAAAAATGTTCACTGAAAAAAGGTTGAGAACCACTGGGTTAAATGTATTATTCTAACGTATCCTTTTTGTGACCCGGCGCGCAATAGGTGTGAATCTTTGGCCGCCTAACGATTCGATCCGATTCTTATTCCTTGGCTGACGATTCGATTCAGAATCGATTTTCGCAATGTATTATTGTAATGAACATTAAAATCAATACAGGAAACAAGTTGCATGCAGATGGCCTAAAACCACCTTAATATATTTATAAAATTGATTCTTATAAACAGAAAAAAATACATATTTTTTTTATTAATTTCTTAAAACTGAATCGATTACAAATTGGGATGAATAAGAATCACAACTCAGATGTGCATGTATCCATACAAAAGACCCCATGTTCCTTTCTCGTCACAGTAAGTGTTTTCCTTATAGTTGTTCATAGTTCTGCCGTTGTGCAAGTTTTAGTTTATTTCCATAGTTTTGCCTTAGTGCAAGTCAAGTTTTGAACCTCCCCTGAGAGCGCCTTTTGTTTATACCCTTTTGTTTTTTTTTTGTAATATTTTTGAGTTAAGATTAAAAATGTCCTTACCTTCGCTCCAATCATTTTGCACCTCGGGAAAACAACCCTACCCCAAGTCCACGCCTTGACAATAATTCTCTGTTTTGATTACAAATATGTTTCTATAGTCCCCTTTATGCAGGATTAAATCAAGTAATAACCACACTACAAGCAGCCCCAATAGTGAGTTTAAAGTCCTACTGAAATGAGATTTTCTTATTTAAACGATGGCAGGTCCATTCTATGTGTCATACTTGATCATTTCGCGATATTGCCATATTTTTGCTGAAAGTATTTAGTAGAGAACATCGATGATAAAGTTCGCAACTTTTGGTTGCTAATAAAAAAGCCTTGCCTGTAACGGAAGTAGCAGACGATGTGCGCGTGACGTCACGGGTTGTGGAGCTCCTCACATCTGAACATTGTTTATAATCATAGCCTCCAGCAGCTAGAGCTATTCGGACCAAGAAAGCGATGATTTCCCCCATTAATTTGAGCGAGGATGAAAGATTCGTGGATGAGGAAAGTTAGAGTGAAGCACTGAAAAAAAAAATAAGAAAGAAAAAAGAAAAGAAAAGGCGACGGCAGTGGGAGCGTTTCAGATGTAATTAGACACATTTACTAGGATAATTCTGAAATATATCCCCTATCTGCTTATTGTTTTGATAGTGTTTTAGTGAGATTATAAAGTCATACCTGAAAGTCGGATGGCTGTGGTGAACGCCAGTGTCTCTGAGAGAAGCCGAGGAGCCAAGATCACGGCTGCCTTTTTGAGCTGCAGGAGGAGGTTGAATAATCCACCGAAATCTCCGGTAAGAGCCGACTTATCCATCCATCCATCCATTTTCTACCGCTTATTCCCTTTTTTGGGATTGCGGGGGGCACTGGCGCCTATCTCAGCTACAATCGGGCGGAAGGCGGGGTACACCCTGGACAAGTCGCCACCTCATCGCGGGGCCAACACAGATAGACAGACAACATTCAAACTCACATTAACACACTAGGGCCAATTTTAGTGTTGCCAATCAACCTATCCCCAGGTGCATGTCTTTGGAAGTGGGAGGAAGCCGGAGTACCCGGAGGGAACCCACGCATTCACGGGGAGAACATGCAAACTCCACACAGAAAGATCCTGACCCTGGATTTGAACCCAGGACTGCAGGACCTTCGTATTGTGAGGCAGACGCACTAACCCCTCTGCCACCGTAAAACCCCAAGAGCCGACTTAATACCACAATTTTCTCATCCAAAAACTTGCTGGTTGACTTAGAGAAACATGTTCGCTTAACCGCTCTGTGTTAAAGCTTCACAACAAACAAAGAAACACCGGCTGTGTTTCGGTTGCTAAAGACAGCTGCAATCCACCGCTTTCCACCAACAGCATTCTTCTTTGACGTCTCCATTATTAATTGAACAAATTGCAAAAGATTCAGCAACACAGATGTCCAAATTACTGTGTAATTATGTGATGAAAAGAGACGACTTTTAGCTTTAAGTGGTGCTGGGCTAAAATGTTCCCTCCAACCAATAACGTCACAAGCACGCATCAACATAAGTGTCATCATTGCGCGACGTTTTTAACAGGATACCTCGCGGGAAATTTAAAATTGCAATTTAGTAAACTAAAGCGGCCGTATTGGCATGTGTTGCAATGTTAATATTTCATCATTGATATATAAACTATCAGACTGCGTGTCCGGTAGTAGTGGGTTTCAGTAGGCCTTTAAGCATTAGTTCCTTTGTGTGTGTGGTCCAAACCAACCGTGTTCGCTTGACCGCTCTGTTCCATAGTAAAGATTCACCGTCATCTTTCGGGAATGTAAACAATGAAACACCGGCTGTGTTTGTGTTGCTAAAGGCGGCCGCAATACACCGCTTCCCACCTACAGCTTTCTTCATTGACGTCTCCATTATTCATTGAACAAATTCCAAAAGATTCAGCAACACAGATGTCCAGAATACTGTGGAATTATGTGATGAAAAGAGACCACTTATAACTGTGAATGGTGCTGGAACAAAATGTCCTCTACAATGCATGACGTCACGCGCACGGGTCATCATACCGCGACGTTTTAGCATGATACTTCCGCGCGAAATTTAAAATTACAATTTAGTAAACTAAACCGGCCGTATTGGCATGTGTTGCAATGTTAATATTTCTTCATTGATATATAAACTATCAGACTGCGTGTCCGGTAGTAGTGAGTTTCAGTAGGCCTTTAAGCATTAGTTCCTTTGTGTGTGTGGTCCAAACCAACCGTGTTCGCTTGACATCTCTGTTCCATAGTAAAGCTTCACCGTCATCTTTCGGGAATGTAAACAATGAAACACCGGCTGTGTTTGTGTTGCTAAAGGCGGGCACAAAACACCGCTCCCCACCTACAGCTTTCTTCATTGACGTCTCCATTATTCGTTGAACAAATTGCAAAAGATTCAGCAACACAGATGTCCAGAATACTGTGGAATTATGTGATGAAAAGAGACGACTTATAACTGTGAACGGCGCTGGAACAAAATGTCCTCTACCATGCATGATGTCACGCGCATGGGTCATCATACCGTGACGTTTTAGCATGATACTTCCGCGCGAAATTTAAAATTGCAATTTAGTAAACTAAAGCGGCCGTATTGGCATGTGTTGCAATGTTAATATTTCATCATTGATATATAAACTATCAGACTGCGTGGTCGGTAGTAGTGAGTTTCAGTAGGCCTTTAAGCATTAGTTCCTTTGTATGTGTGGTCCAAACCAACCGTATTCGCTTGACCGCTCTGTTCCATAGTAAAGCTTCACCGTCATCTTTCGGGAATGTAAACAATGAAACACCGGCTGTGTTTGTGTTGCCAAAGGCGGGCACAAAACACCGCTCCCCACCTACAGCTTTCTTCATTGACGTCTCCATTATTCATTGAACAAACTGCAAAAGATTCAGCAACACAGATGTCCAGAATACTGTGGAATTATGTGATGAAAAGAGACGACTTATAACTGTGAATGGTGCTGGAACAAAATGTTCTCTACCATGCATGACGTCACGCGCACGGGTCATCATACCGCGACGTTTTAGCATGATACTTCCGCGCGAAATTTAAAATTGCAGTTTAGTAAACTAAACCGGCCGTATTGGCATGTGTTGCAATGTTAATATTTCATCATTGATATATAAACTATCAGACTGCGTGGTCGGTAGTAGTGGGTTTCAGTAGGCCTTTAAGCATTAGTTCCTTTGTGTGTGTGGTCCAATCCAACCGTGTTCGCTTGACCGCTCTGTTCCATAGTAAAGATTCACCGTCATCTTTCGGGAATGTAAACAATGAAACACCGGCTGTGTTTGTGTTGCTAAAGGCGGAAGCAAAACACCGCTTCTCACCTACAGCTTTCTTCATTGATGTCTCCATTATTCATTGAACAAATTGCAAAAGATTCAGCAACACAGATGTTCAGAATACTGTTGAATTATGGGATGAAAAGAGACCACTTATAGCTGGGAACAATGCTGGAACAAAATGTCCTCTACAATGCATGACGTCACGCGCACGGGTCATCATACCGCGATGTTTTAGCATGATACTTCCGCGCGAAATTTAAAATTGCAATTTAGTAAACTAAAGCGGCCGTATTGGTATGTGTTACAATGTTAATATGCTTGTAACTTCCGGTAGGAATGTCAGAGAGACATGAAACAAAAACCACTATGTAGGTCTGACTTAGACCTACATTTGAATAATGAACATACTTTGGCAAAAATCAACAGGAAGTTTGATATTTTCACTTCAATACAACAACTGCATTACTTTCACAATGCATTAAATAGTGTCACCAAGGCATCTCCGACCGTGGGGCTTGGGGGCAGCAGCCCAAGGCGCGCTCGCACCTTCGCACCCTAATTTGACCCCCTTAACATGCTTCCAAAGACATGCACCTGGGGATAGTTTGATTGGCAACACTAAATTGGCCCTAGTGTGTGAATGTGAGTGTGAATGTTGTCTGTCTATCTGTGTTGGCCCTGCAATGAGGTGGCGACTTGTCCAGGGTGTACCCCGCCTTCCGCCCGATTGTAGCTGAGATAAGCGCCAGACTGCGTGGTCGGTAGTAGTGGGTTTCAGTAGAACTTTACATTAACACCTCTCAGTCCGTGAAAATAGTTCCTCCTAAGCAGGTGTCGCTATAATGTTGTCCCCACTGAGCAGCTGTACCGGATGATGACACTCCCCTGCAAACAAATGGATGGTTAGGGACAGCGATGGGGGTCAGTCGGTCCTCCAGGGACCCAAAAGTGACGTCTCCCGCCACATTTAGCAGGCCGGCAGCCAGCTTTGGTCAGTGGTCCCAGCAGGCCCGTTGCCCCCCCCCACGGCCGTTAACGAGGTGACAGCTGAGGGCGGGAGGGTGTGTCATGGGGGAGTCAGCGGGGGGGGCCTGATGTATCGCCAGCTCTGATGGGTTTGTCAATATCGCTTAGATCAGGAGTGAAGTGGGCTTGCTGTGAGACACGCGGGGCCTCCTGAGCACGCGTCATCGTTACATGCTCAACAACCTCATTCTGTCTGCATGATCCACAGCACCTACACTGTATTTCTCGTTTGAGTTTTTTTACAGAAACATTCGTCAAAGTTTGATTGTTGTCGACAGATCGGTGAGCACCGGTATGGGTTCGATACAAGCATGATGGGCTCGATATTGTTCAGTTCCCTTCAGTTGATTTTCACAATTGCTGACTCAGTCTCTTTGCTTTTTCTTATCGGCTACAACTGCAACACAATTCTCAGCGGGGCCAAAGAAAGTTGTGAGTGCCAGCACTTTAAAGGCCTACTGAAACCCACTACTACCAAACACACAGTCTGATAGTTTATACATCAATGTTGAAATTTTAACATTGTATTTTAGTTTACTAAAATACAATTTTGAATTTCCCGCGGAGTTTCTTGTTGAAAACGTCGCGGAATTATGACGCGTATGATGACGTATGTTTGTGACGTTATTGGTTGGAGCGGACGTACTAGCTCAGCACCACTTACGGCTAAAAGTCGTCTCTTTTCATCGCATAATTACACAGTAATTTGGACATCCGTGTTGCTGAATCTTTTGCAATTTGTTCAATTCATAATGGAGACTATAAAGAACAATTCTGTTGGTGGAAAGCGGTGGATTGCAGCTGTCTTTAGCAACCGAGACACAGCCGGTGTTTCTTTGTTTGTTGTGAAGCTTTAACACAGAGCCGTCAAGCGAACATGTTTCTCTACGTCAACCAGCAAGTTTTTGGATGGGAAAAATGTGATATTAAGTCGGCTCTTACCGGAGACATCGGTGGATTATGCGTCCTCCTGCGGTAGCTGTCAAAAAAGGCTCCTCGGCTTCTCTCAGAGACACTGACGTGTTCACCGCAGCCATCCGACCTTGAGGTATGTCTTTACAATCTCACTAAAACACTATTAAAACAATAAGCAGATAAGGGATCTTACAGAATTATCCTAGTAAATGTGTCTAATTACATCTGAAACGCTCACACTGCCGCCGCCCGGATTGCAGCTGCCTTTAGCACCAAGACACAGCCGGTGTTTCTTTGTTTGTTGTGAAGCTTTAACACAGAGCGGTCAAGCGAACATGTTTCTCTACGTCAACCAGGAAGTTTTTGGATGGGAAAAATGTGATATTAAATCGGCTCTTACCGGAGACATCGGTGGATTATGCGTCCTCCTGCGGTAGCTGTCAAAAAAGGCTCCTCGGCTTCTCTCTGAGACACTGACGTGTTCACCACAGCCATCCGACCTTGAGGTATGTCTTTACAATCTCACTAAAACACTATTAAAACAATAAGCAGATAAGGGATCTTCCAGAATTATCCAAGTAAATTAGTCTAATTACATCTGAAACGCTCACACTGCCGCCGCCCGGATTGCAGCTGCCTTTAGCACCAAGACACAGCCGGTGTTTCTTTCTTTGTTGTGAAGCTTTAACACAGAGCGGTCAAGCGAACATGTTTCTTTACGTCAACCAGGAAGTTTTTGGATGGGAAAATTGTGATATTAAGTCGTGTCTTACCGGAGACATCGGTGGATTATGCGTCCTCCTGCAGTAGCTGTCAAAAAAGGCTCCTCGGCTTCTCTCCGAGACACTGACGTGTTCACCGCAGCCATCCGACCTTGAGGTATGTCTTTACAATCTCACTAAAACACTATTAAAACAATAAGCAGATAAGGGATCTTCCAGAATTATCCAAGTCAATTAGTCTAATTACATCTGAAACGCTCACACTGCCGCCGCCCGGATTGCAGCTGCCTTTAGCACCAAGACACAGCCGGTGTTTCTTTGTTTGTTGTGAAGCTTTAACACAGAGCCGTCAAGTGAACATGTTTCTTTACATCAACCAGCAAGTTTTTGGATGGGAAAATTGTGATATTAAGTCGGCTCTTACCGGAGACATCGGTGGATTATGCGTCCTCCTGCGGCAGCTGTCCAAAAAGGTTCCTCGGCTTCTCTGTGAGACACTGACGTGTTCACCACAGCCATCCGACCTTGAGGTATGTCTTTACAATCTCACTAAAACACTATTAATACAATAAGCAGATAAGGGATCTTACAGAATTATCCTAGTAAATGTGTCTAATTACATCTGAAACGCTCACACTGCCGCCGCCCGGATTGCAGCTGCCTTTAGCACCAAGACACAGCCGGTGTTTCTTTGTTTGTTGTGAAGCTTTAACACAGAGAGGTCAAGCGAACATGTTTCTCTACGTCAACCAGGAAGTTTTTGGATGGGAAAAATGTGATATTAAGTCGGCTCTTACCGGAGACATCGGTGGATTATGCGTCCTCCTGCGGTAGCTGTCAAAAAAGGCTCCTCGGCTTCTCTCTGAGACACTGACATGTTCACCGCAGCCATCCGACCTTGAGGTATGTCTTTACAATCTCACTAAAACACTATTAATACAATAAGCAGATAAGGGATCTTACAGAATTATCCTGGTAAATGTGTCTAATTACATCTGAAACGCTCACACTGGCGCCGCCCGGATTGCAGCTGCCTTTAGCACCAAGACACAGCCGGTGTTTCTTTGTTTGTTGTGAAGCTTTAACACAGAGCCGTCAAGTGAACATGTTTCTTTACGTCAACCAGGAAGTTTTTGGATGGGAAAATTGTGATATTAAGTCGGCTCTTACCGGAGACATCGGTGGATTATGCGTCCTCCTGCAGTAGCTGTCAAAAAAGGCTCCTCGGCTTCTCTCTGAGACACTGACGTGTTCACCGCAGCCATCCGACCTTGAGGTATGTCTTTACAATCTCACTAAAACACTATTAAAACAATAAGCAGATAAGGGATCTTCCAGAATTATCCTAGTAAATGTGTCTAATTACATCTGAAACGCTCACACTGCCGCCGCCCGGATTGAAGCTGCCTTTAGCACCAAGACACAGCCGGTGTTTCTTTGTTTGTTTTGAAGCTTTAACACAGAGCGGTCAAGCGAACATGTTTCTCTACGTCAACCAGCAAGTTTTTGGATGGGAAAATTGTGATATTAAGTCGGCTCTTACCGGAGACATCGGTGGATTATGCGTCCTCCTGCGGTAGCTGTCAAAAAAGGTTCCTCGGCTTCTCTCTGAGACACTGACGTGTTCACCGCAGCCATCCGACCTTTAGGTATGTCTTTACAATCTCCCTAAAACACTATTAAAACAATAAGCAGATAAGGGATCTTACAGAATTATCCTAGTAAATGTGTCTAATTACATCTGAAACGCTCACACTGCCGCCGCCCGGATTGCAGCTGCCTTTAGCACCAAGACACAGCCGGTGTTTCTTTGTTTGTTGTGAAGCTTTAACACAGAGCCGTCAAGCGAACATGTTTTTTTACGTCAACCAGGAAGTTTTTGGATGGGAAAATTGTGATATTAAGTCGGCTCTTACCGGAGACATCGGTGGATTATGCGTCCTCCTGCGGTAGCTGTCAAAAAAGGCTCCTCGGCTTCTCTCTGAGACACTGACGTGTTCACCGCAGCCATCCGACCTTAAGGTATGTCTTTACAATCTCACTAAAACACTATTAAAACAATACGCAGATAAGGGATCTTCCAGAATTATCCTAGTAAATGTGTCTAATTACATCTGAAACGCTCACACTGCCGCCGCCCGGAGCCGTCCCTTTTTATTTATTAATTATTTTATTATTTTTTTGTAGTCCTTCACTATCAATATCCTCATCCACAAATCTTTCATCCTCGCTCAAATTAATGAGGAAATTATCGCTTTCTCGTGTCCGAATTGCTCTTACCGCTGGTGGCTCACATTATAAACAATGTGAGGATGTGAGGAGCCCTTACACCAAAAAAAAAATATGAGTAACTCTATTGATTTCAAGAAATTTGGCCAAATGATGGGGTCTATCAGAGGCATACAGTCATGGAAAAGGCTGCCAGTCCATGTCAGAAACTGTTAAAACTGCACTGAAACAGTGGTTGAAAACTAATAAGACATGCACGCACAATTAGATTATTTACTTGTTTGTTTTATTTTTTTGGCCATGGTCTGTGCTTATGGTATGCTTGTAATGTGTAATGGCTTGTCATTTATGTATTGTTTTGTATCATGACCTGTTAAATGTTTACTGTATTAACTTGGACAACAGGGAACAATTAGCTATTGTGCTAACTCCGGTATATTTACATTGTTGCTCTATGTTGATGAACATGCGTTGTCCTACTCCAAATGAATAACTAAAATAAAATAAAATAAATAACTCAAAGCAAAGTAGGAATGTGCCACAGACTTCCCTCACCTTTCTCGTTGGGTACAACTGCAAAACAAGCCACAGTAGGGCCAAAGAAAGTTGTGAGTGACAGCACTTTGATAGAAAATATAAGTAACATTCAATTTGAGAAATAACTCAAATCAAAGAAGGAATGTTCAACAGGCTTCCCTCACCCCTCATCACTCTCCGCTCATTGCTGTCTTTACCATCAATAAAAGCAAAAGTAATTTATTTACTTCATTCGTCATTAATATCCATCACACATTGTTTTGTGCATGTAAAACTGCAATTGTTCTCTGTCAAATGTATAATAAAATAAATGCAATAATGTCGTTTTTTAGTCCGGCGTGCATTGGTGACTCAGTCTCTTTGCTTTGCTTATTGGGTTCTACTGCAAAACAAGCCACAGCAGGGCCAAAGAAAGTTGTGAGTGCCAGCACTCTTATTAAAAAAAATATGGGTAACACTATTAAATCCAATAAATAATTAAATTCAAAGAAGGAATGTTCCCCATGCTTCCCTCACCCCTCATCACTCTCCGCTCATTGCTGTCTTTAACATCAATAGAAGCAAAAGTAATGTATTTATTTCATTCATCATTAATATTCATCACACATTATTTTGTGCATGTAAAACTGCAATTGTTCTCTGACAAATGTGTAATAAAATAAATGCAATAATGTTGTTTTTAGTCTCATGTGCATTGGTGACTCAGTCTCTTTGCTTTGCTTATTGGGTTCTACTGCAAAACAAGCCACAGCAGGGCCAAAGAAAGTTGTGAGTGCCAGCACTTTTATTAAAAAAAATATGAGTAACACTATTAAATTCAAGAAATAACTCAAAGCAAAGTAGGAATGTTCAACAGGCTTCCCTCACCCCTCATCACTCTCTCCTCATCACTGTATTTACCATCAATAAAAGCAAAAGTCATTTATTTACTTAATTCATCTTTAATATCCATCACACATTGTTTTGTGCATGTAAAACTGCAATTGTTCTCCGTCAAATGTGTAATAAAATAAATGCAATAATGTCATTTTTTAGTCCGGCGTGCATTGGTGACTCAGTCTCTTTGCTTTTCTCATTGGAAACAAATGCAAAACAAGCCACAGCAGGGCCAAAGAAAGTTGTGAGTGCCAGCACTTTTATCCCAAAAAATTTGAATAACACAAATAAATTCAAGAATAATTCAAAGGAAAGTAGGAATGTTCAACAGGCTTCCCTCACCCCTCATCACTCTCCGCTCATTGCTGTCTTTACCATCAATAAAAGCAAAAGTAATTTATTTACTTCATTCGTCATTAATGTCCATCACACATTGTTTTGTGCATGTAAAACTGCAATTGTTCTCTGTCAAATGTGTAATAAAATAAATGCAATAATGTCGTTTTTTAGTCCGGCGTGCGTTGGTGACTCAGTCTCTTTGCTTTGCTTATTGGGTAAAACTGCAAAACATGTCACAGCAGGGCCAAAGAAAGTTGTGAGTGCCAGCACTTTGATAAAAAAAAAATATGAAGAACACTGTTAAATTCAAGAAATAACTCAAATCAAAGAAGGAATGTACCCCAGGCTTTCCTCACCCCTCATCACTCTCTGCTCATTGCTGTCTTTACCATCAATAAAAGCAAAAGTAATTTATTTACTTCATTCATCTTTAATGTTCATCACATATTGTTTTGTGCATGTAAAACTGCAATTGTTCTCTGTCAAATGTGTAATAAAATAAATGCAATAATGTCGTTGTTTAGTCTTGTGTGCATTGCTGACTCAGTCTCTTTGCTTTGCTTATTAGGTTCTACTGCAAAACATGCCACAGCAGGGCCAAAGAAAGTTGTGAGTGCCAGCCCTTTGGTAAAAGAAAAATGAGAAAAACTATTGAATGGCCCACCCCGGGTCCCGAATCCGAACAGCTAGCACTTCATCTGTGGTATTCTAATAACCTCTCCACGCAGGAGAGCGAGGCAGAGCAGAAAAAATGCGGCAGATCAACTGGTCCAAAAGGGGAGTCTATTCAAAGCAGGGGTTTCAGACATGCGGCCTGCGAGACGTTGTTTTGCGGCCCCCACCTTAATATGAAAGTTTAATGTTAGTGCGGCCCGCGAGTTTTGTATGAATGGCGCTCGACAGCGTTGTGTGCGGAGCTGAAGGAATCTACCAATCACGGTGTGGTATGTGGCTCTCGAGGGCTGAACATTGACGTCACTTGCGCCCCCCCCCCCCCGGTTTGCTCCAGACGGAGACGATTTTTGTTATTTGGGTCCAAAATGGCTCTTTAAACATTCTGGGTTGCCTACCCCTGCATTAGTGGAAAAGCAGCAAATGAGTGAAAGCGACAGAGACGTTGCCATGGAAACGAGGGTTTTCTAACGTGCCTTGCTGCAGTCGCACCGCGACACCTCTCCGTCAGTAATAACAGTCCCCGATAACCCGGATCAATTCCTACCATTATTTGTTTTTTAAAATTATTTATTTAGCATTGCCTCACATTTCTTAATCCTCATTTTGTTCATTTATATTTTGATTTTACTTGGTGTTGAAAATAAAAATAAAGACATTTTTTTAAGAAATCTTTTCTCGCGGCCCAGCCTCACCCAGACTCTGCCTCCATTGGGCCCCAGGTAAATTAAGTTTGAGACCCCTGATTTAAAGTCTAGTGTATTCGAATGAGTTTTAAGATGGGACTTAAATGCTTCTACTTAGGTAGCGTCTCTAACTAACACCAATAAACTGTATTGTTAAATTGTTCACTGTGACAGTCGCTTGCTGTCGTGCGGGTTCCCAGGACCACCCAGGAAGGACATTGCTTTTGAGCTTGTTTGACTCTTGTTTATTTTGCAATACGGCTTTATCTTAAGTTCGGATCGTTTTTCAGCTGCTCCTCTCCACTGCTCGCTCACGGTCTGCTTTTCAGCCGTTGTCCTCGTCTGCTCTTTGCTTTCGCTCCTCGGTCACTGCTGCATTCTCTCCTCCTCCTTCTGCCCCGATCCCTCCTCCTTCTCCCCTGCACTTGACTGCGGCGTCGCTCCTGGCACGCTCCTTTACTTAGGTAGCGTCTCTAACTAACACCAATAAACTGTATTGTTAAATTGTTCACTGTGACAGTCGCTTGCTGTCGTGCGGGTTCCCAGGACCACCCAGGAAGGACATTGCTTTTGAGCAGGTCTGACTCTTGTTTATTTTGCAATACGGCTTTATCTTAAGTTCGGATCGTTTTTCAGCTGCTCCTCTCCACTGCTCGCTCACGGTCTGCTTTTCAGCCGTCGTCCTCGTCTGCTCTTTGCTTTCGCTCCTCGGTCGCTGCTGTATTCTCTCCTCCTCCTTCTGCCCCGATCCCTCCTCCTTCTCCCCTACACTTGACTGCGGCGTCGCTCCTGGCACGCCCCTTTACTTAGGTAGCGTCTCTAACTAACACCAATAAACTGTATTGTTAAATTCTTCACTGTGACAGTCGCTTGCTGTCGTGCGGGTTCCCAGGACCACCCAGGAAGGACATTGCTTTTGAGCAGGTTTGACTCTTGTTTATTTTGCAATACAGCTTTATCTTCAGGTCGGATCGCTTTTCGGCTGCTCCTCTGCACTGCTCGCTCACGGTCTGCTTTTCAGCCGTTGTCCTCGTCTGCTCTTTGCTTTCGCTCCTCGGTCGCTGCTGCATAATCTCCTCCTCCTTCTGCCCCGATCCCTCCTCCTTCTCCCCTGTACTTGACCTCGCCGTCGCTCCCGGCACGCCCCTTTACTTAGGTAGCGTCTCTAACTAACACCAATAAACAGTATTGTTAAATTCTTCACTGTGACAGTCGCTTGCTGTTGTGCGGGTTCCCAGGACCACCCAGGAAGGACATTGCTTTTGAGCAAGTTTGACTCTTGTTTATTTTGCAATGCAGCTTTATCTTCAGGTCGGATCGCTTTTCAGCTGCTCCTCTCCACTGCTCGCTCACGGTCTGCTTTTCAGCCGTCGTCCTCGTCTGCTCTTTGCTTTCGCTCCTCGGTCGCTGCTGCATTCTCTCCTCCTCCTTCTGCCCTGCACTTGACTGCGGCGTCGCTCCGGGCACGCCCCTTTATTTAGGTAGCGTCTCTAACTAACACCAATAAACTGTATGGTTAAATTGTTCACTGTGACAGTCGCTTGCTGTCGTGCGGGTTCCCAGGACCACCCAGGAAGGACATTGCTTTTGAGCAGGTTTGACTCTTGTTTATTTGCAATACAGCTTTATCTTCAGGTCGGATCGCTTTTCAGCTGCTCCTCTACACTGCACACTCACGGTCCGCTTTTTAGACGCCGTCGCCATCGTCCTCGTCTGCTCTTTGCTTTCGCTCCTCGGTCGCTGCTGCATTCTCTCCTCCTCCTTCTGCCCCGATCCCTCCTCTTTCTCCACTGCGGTGTCGCTCCCGGCACGCCCCGCCTCTCCGCTCGTCCGCATTCTCCGCCTCCTCGCCGCCATCTTGGGCCGGGCTACAGCGTGCCCTGCCCCGCTGCTCGTTTTGCCGGCTCCGCCTCTCCATATTCCCATTTTAGCGTGCTTAGTATATTGTGTTTTAATTTGATGATCAACAAATCAAAGTAACTTGATATCGGGTCGATATCAAGGAAGAGTTTGTGAACGTTACAAAATCAATGAATAAAAGTGGATATTTGGTTATGAAACCCCCAGAAGTAAAATGTTTTGTTGCGTCCATTCAAGCATTAAAGCCCATAAATGACATTAAGAACATACACATACACACACCAACACACTGCCTTGCTGACAGACCGAGGCGCGGGTGCGTGGATTAAACCGGAGCCGCAGAGAAGCGCGAGCCGGCGAGATAGAAAAGAGACGAGGTGAAGGGAAAAGAGAGCACGCTTAGGCCGTCTCGCTCCGTATCTCATTAACCAAAGCGAGAGGCGGATTGGAAAAGAAGCATCAGCCACATTTGGTGGTGTAACCATTTCTAGCCGCTGGATTTAATAGATTACTAATGAAGGGGCCTCAGGTACTCGCAGGTTAGACATTAGAGACGGGCGCCACAAATGAGTTCTCTAATCCGCGCGGTTTCTCCGCGTTGATATGTGAGCGCGCGGATGCTCGGACGCGGCGGCCGTGTTGTCGTTTGCAGGTAATCGTGACCCGGCGAGGACCGGGAAGCGCTGAAAGGTGCAGAGCTCACAAGTCCTCCAATCTGACCAATCCTCTTAGCGAGACGCGCTTAAGAAGAGGGAGGTAAAGCGGCGTGCGCGTATGTGCAATAATGCAGTGTTTTTCAACCACTGCGCCGCGGCAGACTGGTGTGCCGTGAGAGATTATCTAATTTCACCTACAAACCCCGTTTCCATATGAGTTGGGAAATTGTGTTAAATCCTTTTCAACCCATATTCAATTGAATGCACTACAAAGACAACATATTTGATGTTCAAACTCATAAACTTTATTTTGTTGTTGCAAATAATAATTAACTTAGAATTTCATGGCTGCAACACGTGCCAAAGTAGTTGGGAAAGGGCATGTTCACCACTGTGTTACATCACCTTTTCTTTTAACAACACTCAATAAACGTTTGGGAACTGAGGAAACTAATCGTTGAAACTTTGAAAGTGGAAATCTTTACCATTCTTGCTTGATGTACAGCTTAAGGCGTTGTATTTTACGCTGCATAATGGCGCCACACATATTCGATGGGAGACATGTCGGGACTGCAGGCGGGCCAGGAAAGTACCCGCACTCTTTTACTACGAAGCCACGCTGTTGTAACACGTGGCTTGGCATTGTTTTGCTGAAATAAGCAGGGGCGTCCATGATAACGGTGCTTGGATGACAACATATGTTGTTCCAAAACCTGTATGTACCTTTCAGCATTAGTGGTGCCTTCACAGATGTGTAAGTTAACTAATGCACCCCCATACCATCACAGATGCTGGCTTTTGAACTTTGCGTCCATAACAGTCTGGATGGTTCGCTTCCCCTAAGGTCCGGATGACACAACGTCGAATATTTGAAATGTGGACTCGTCAGACCACAGAACACTTTTCCACTTTGTATCAGTCCATCTTAGATGATCTCGGGCCCTGAGAAGCCGGTGGCGTTTTTGGATGTTGTTGATAAACGGCTTTCGCCCTGCATAGTAGAGCTTTAACTTGCACTTACAGATGTAGCGACCAACTGTATTTAGTGACTGTGGTTTTCTGAAGTGTTCCTGAGCCCATGTGGTGATATCCTTTAGAGATTGATGTCGGTTTTTGATACAGTCCAAGGTCACGGTCATTCAATGTTGGTTTCCGGCCATGCCGCTTACGTGGAGTGATTTCTCCAGATTCTCTGAACATTTTGATGATATTATGGAGCGTAGATGTTGAAATCCCTAAATTTCTTGCAATTGCACTTTGAGAAACGTTGTTCTTAAACTGTTTGACTATTTGCTCACGCAGTTGTGGACAAAGGGGTGTACCTCGCCCCATCCTTTCTTGTGAAAGACTGAGCATTTTTTTGGGAAGCTTTTTTTATACCCAATCATGGCACCCACCTGTTCCCAATTAGCCTGCACACATGTGAGATGTTCCGGATGACACAATGTCGAATATTTCCAAAAACAATTTGAAATGTGGATTTGTCAAACCACAGAACACTTTTCCACTTTGCATCAGTCCATCTTAGATGATCTCGGGCCCTGAGAAGCCGGCGGCGTTTCTGGATGTTGTTGATAAATGGCTTTCGCCCTGCATAGTAGAGCTTTAACTTGCACTTACAGATGAAGCGACCAACTGTATCTAGTGACAGTGGTTTTCTGAAGTGGTCCTGAGCCATGTGGTGATATCCTTTAGAGATTGATGTCGGTTTTTGATACAGTGCCGTCTGAGGGGTCGAAGGTCACACTCATTCAATGTTGGTTTCCGGCCTTATGTGAAATGATTTCTCCAGATTCTCTGAACTTTTTGATGATATTATGGACCGTAGATGTTGAAATCCCTAAATTTCTTGCAATTGCACTTTGAGAAACGTTGTTCTTAAACTGTTTGACTATTTGCTCACGCAGTTGTGGACAAAGGGGTGTACCTCGCCCCATCCTTTCTTGTGAAAGACTGAGCATTTTTTGGGGAAACTGTTTTTATACCAAATCATGGCACCCACCTGTTCCCAATTAGCCTGCACACATGTGAGATGTTCCGGATGACACAATGTCGAATATTTCCAAAAACAATTTGAAATGTGGATTTGTCAAACCACAGAACACTTTTCCACTTTGCATCAGTCCATCTTAGATGATCTCGGGCCCTGAGAAGCCGGCGGCGTTTCTGGATGTTGTTGATAAATGGCTTTCGCCCTGCATAGTAGAGCTTTAACTTGCACTTACAGATGTAGCGACCAACTGTATTTAGTGACAATGGTTTTCTGAAGTGTTCCTGAGCCCATGTGGTGATATCCTTTAGAGATTGATGTCGGTTTTTGATACAGTGCCGTCTGAGGGATCGAAGGTCACGCTCATTCAGTGTTGGTTTCCGTCCATGCCGCTTACGTGGAGTGATTTCTCCAGATTCTCTGAAACTTTTGATGATATTATGGACCTTAGATGTTGAAATCCCTAAATTTCTTGCAATTGCACTTTGAGAAACGTTGTTCTTAAACTGTTTGACTATTTGCTCACGCAGTTGTGGACAAAGGGGTGTACCTCGCCCCATCCTTTCTTGTAAAAGACAGCTTTTTTCTGGGAAGCTGTTTTTATACCCAATCATGGCACCCACCTGTTCCCAATTAGCCTGCACACCTGTGGGATGTTCCGGATGACACGATGTCAAATATTTCCAAAAACAATTTGAAATGTGAACTTGTCAGACCACAGAACACTTTTCCACTTTGTATCAGTCCATCTTAGATGATCTCGGGCCCTGAGAAGGCGGTGGCGTTTCTGGATGTTGTTGATAAACGGCTTTCGCCCTGCATAGTGGAGCTTTAACTTGCACTTACAGATGAAGCGACCAACTGTATTTAGTGACAATGGTTTTCTGAAGTGTTCCTGAGCCCATGTGGTGATATCCTTTAGAGATTGATGTCGGTTTTTGATACAGTGCCGTCTGAGGGATCGAAGGTCACGCTCATTCAATGTTGGTTTCCGGCCATGCCGCTTATGTGGAGTGATTTCTCCAGATTCTCTGAACCTTTTGATGATATTATGGACCTTAGATGTTGAATTCCCTAAATTTCTTGCAATTGCACTTTGAGAAATGTTGTTCTTAAACTGTTTGACTATTTGCTCACGCAGTTGTGGACAAAGGGGTGTACCTCGCCCCATCCTTTCTTGTGAAAGACTGAGCATTTTTTTGGGAAGCTTTTTTCATACCCAATCATGGCACCCACCTGTTCCCAATTAGCCTGCACACATGTGAGATGTTCCGGATGACACAATGTCGAATATTTCCAAAAACAATTTGAAATGTGGATTTGTCAAACCACAGAACACTTTTCCACTTTGTGTCAGTCAATCTTAGATGATCTAAGGCCCTGAGAAGCCGGCGGCGTTTCTGGATGTTGTTGATAAATGGCTTTCGCCCTGCATAGTAGAGCTTTAACTTGCACTTACAGATGAAGCGACCAACTGTATCTAGTGACAGTGGTTTTCTGAAGTGGTCCTGAGCCATGTGGTGATATCCTTTAGAGATTGATGTCGGTTTTTGATACAGTGCCGTCTGAGGGGTCGAAGGTCACACTCATTCAATGTTGGTTTCCGGCCTTATGTGAAATGATTTCTCCAGATTCTCTGAACTTTTTGATGATATTATGGACCGTAGATGTTGAAATCCCTAAATTTCTTGCAATTGCACTTTGAGAAACGTTGTTCTTAAACTGTTTGACTATTTGCTCACGCAGTTGTGGACAAAGGGGTGTACCTCGCCCCATCCTTTCTTGTGAAAGACTGAGCATTTTTTGGGGAAACTGTTTTTATACCAAATCATGGCACCCACCTGTTCCCAATTAGCCTGCACACATGTGAGATGTTCCGGATGACACAATGTCGAATATTTCCAAAAACAATTTGAAATGTGGATTTGTCAAACCACAGAACACTTTTCCACTTTGCATCAGTCCATCTTAGATGATCTCGGGCCCTGAGAAGCCGGCGGCGTTTCTGGATGTTGTTGATAAATGGCTTTCGCCCTGCATAGTAGAGCTTTAACTTGCACTTACAGATGTAGCGACCAACTGTATTTAGTGACAATGGTTTTCTGAAGTGTTCCTGAGCCCATGTGGTGATATCCTTTAGAGATTGATGTCGGTTTTTGATACAGTGCCGTCTGAGGGATCGAAGGTCACGCTCATTCAGTGTTGGTTTCCGTCCATGCCGCTTACGTGGAGTGATTTCTCCAGATTCTCTGAAACTTTTGATGATATTATGGACCTTAGATGTTGAAATCCCTAAATTTCTTGCAATTGCACTTTGAGAAACGTTGTTCTTAAACTGTTTGACTATTTGCTCACGCAGTTGTGGACAAAGGGGTGTACCTCGCCCCATCCTTTCTTGTAAAAGACAGCTTTTTTCTGGGAAGCTGTTTTTATACCCAATCATGGCACCCACCTGTTCCCAATTAGCCTGCACACCTGTGGGATGTTCCGGATGACACGATGTCAAATATTTCCAAAAACAATTTGAAATGTGAACTTGTCAGACCACAGAACACTTTTCCACTTTGTATCAGTCCATCTTAGATGATCTCGGGCCCTGAGAAGGCGGTGGCGTTTCTGGATGTTGTTGATAAACGGCTTTCGCCCTGCATAGTGGAGCTTTAACTTGCACTTACAGATGAAGCGACCAACTGTATTTAGTGACAATGGTTTTCTGAAGTGTTCCTGAGCCCATGTGGTGATATCCTTTAGAGATTGATGTCGGTTTTTGATACAGTGCCGTCTGAGGGATCGAAGGTCACGCTCATTCAATGTTGGTTTCCGGCCATGCCGCTTATGTGGAGTGATTTCTCCAGATTCTCTGAACCTTTTGATGATATTATGGACCTTAGATGTTGAATTCCCTAAATTTCTTGCAATTGCACTTTGAGAAATGTTGTTCTTAAACTGTTTGACTATTTGCTCACGCAGTTGTGGACAAAGGGGTGTACCTCGCCCCATCCTTTCTTGTGAAAGACTGAGCATTTTTTTGGGAAGCTTTTTTCATACCCAATCATGGCACCCACCTGTTCCCAATTAGCCTGCACACATGTGAGATGTTCCGGATGACACAATGTCGAATATTTCCAAAAACAATTTGAAATGTGGATTTGTCAAACCACAGAACACTTTTCCACTTTGTGTCAGTCAATCTTAGATGATCTAAGGCCCTGAGAAGCCGGCGGCGTTTCTGGATGTTGTTGATAAATGGCTTTCGCCCTGCATAGTAGAGCTTTAACTTGCACTTACAGATGAAGCGACCAACTGTATATAGTGACAGTGGTTTTCTGAAGTGTTCCTGAGCCCATGTGGTGATATCCTTTAGAGATTGATGTCGGTTTTTGATACAGTCCAAGGTCACGGTCATTCAATGTTGGTTTCCGTCCATGCCGCTTACGTGGAGTGATTTCTCCAGATTCTCTGAACCTTTTGATGATATTATGGACCGTAGATGTTGAAATCCCTAAATTTCTTGCAATTGCACTTTGAGAAACGTTGTTCTTAAACTGTTTGACTATTTGCTCACACAGTTGTGGACAAAGGGGTGTACCTCGCCCCATCCTTTCTTGTGAAAGACTGAGCATTTTTTGGGGAAGCTGTTTTTATACCCAATCATGGCACCCACCTGTTCCCAATTAGCCTGCACACATGTGAGATGTTCCGAATAAGTGTTTGATGAGCATTCCTCAACTTTATCAGTATTTATTGCCACCTTTCCCAACTTCTTTGCACGTGTTGCTGGCATCAAATTCTAAAGTTAATGATGTTGTCTTTGTAGCATATTCAACTGAATATGGGTTGAAAACGTTTTGCAAATCATTGTATTCTGTTTATATTTACATCAAACACAATTTCCCAACTCATATGGAAACGGGGTTTGTAATAACAATAATAATTTGGACAATAATGTACGAAACCAACACGGAGGTTGCTTACACTCAAACAACGCCCTGAAATAAAAGTAATTAACTGGTGCTTTACACCAAGGACATCATTATCTTTCCCTGTAACGGGCACATATTTAATTACGAGTAATTGTTCCCGGAGCTGCGTTCCAAAGTGCCGCACGTCAGACTGTTCTGATACGTCGTGCGCTAATCCCGCACTCGATACTTCCCTGCGACAATTGAGTGTCGAACAGCGGCGTGGTAAACAGCGTCACGCACATCTGTGCTTTGTTTTGCCACCTCCGGGTGCAAATTCCTGCCGATGCTTCCTGAGGTGTTAATGCCTGCCAGATTGGAGGTAAAGTCATTTGAGATCATTTCGCAACAAAGGCTACCGATACTGATTAACACGTCGGCTGCTCTCTCGCCGAGCGGTGCGGTCTCATTTGAAAGCAGCGTCAGGAGCTCAATTTGCTCGCCGTGCGTGGCCTGGAGGCTGCTGAGGCGCCCTTGAACATGGGAACAGGGTTTAATAAGTAAACGGGCGAGGCGGAAAACAGGGCTTCCGATCATGGATCCAGCCCCCGCACCTGTAAGTGCCACTATAGCTGATTAGCCCCGCCGATCAGAGGCTAAGCAAAATAGTGCATTTGGAGTTGACCTTTCGAAAATAATCTGCCAATACGACAAGAAAATTCGGCTTGTCAAGACTTTCTAAAACAAGTCAAATTAAAGCTGCAAGCAGCGTTGGTCGGGTCCGCCTTTGGCTGCTGCCGCCGCTACTCAAGCCCTGGTCTAAGTCAGACCAACATAGAGGTTTTTATTTCATGTCTCTATGACATTTCTAACAGAAGTTACATGCAGTTTTGTCGTTTTTTTCCTAGGGGGCGCTAGAGCACAATTTTGATTTTTAGGGTTTGGTTTTTTAATTAGATGGCAATTTTCGCCAGTCCTGATGTGTGTGTAAAATTTGGTGAGTTTTAAAGCATGGTAAGGGGGTCAAATTACAGATCGGCGTTTCTGGATGTTGTTGATAAATGGCTTTTGCTTTGTATAGTAGAGCTTTAACTTGCACTTTGAAGCATTTTAAATGGTTTATTGATTGATTGATACTTTTATTAGTAGTTTGCACAGTACAGTACATATTCCGTACAATTGACCACTAAATGGTAACACCCGAATAAGTTTTTCAACTTGTTTAAGTCGGGGTCCACGTTAATCAATTCATGGTCAAATTACAGCTCAAAGAGGCAAAAATGACATTTTTTAGGAAACTTTGCGTAAGGGCTCTTTGAAGGCGCGAAAGTCCTGATCGTTTGGTCCGCACATTTTACCGGCGATGCTAACGCAGCTATTCGGCCATGCTATGGCTATGAATAGCGTCAATAGCTATTCGTTCAATAGCTTCAGTTTCTTCTTCAATACTTTCATACTCCAACCATCTGTTTCAATACATGCGTAATCTGTTGAATCGCTTAAGCCGCTGAAATCCGAGTCTGAATCCGAGCTAATGTCGCTATATCTTGCTGTGGTATTCGCCATTGTTTGTTTACATTGGCAGCACTGTATGACGTCACAGGGAAATGGATAGTCGCATCGCAAATAGCGAAAATTAAGCACTTTAAAGCTTTTTTTAGGGATATTCGGAGACCGGTAAAATTTTGGAAAAAAATACAACAAGCCACTGGGAACTGATTTTTATTGTTTTTAACCCTTTTGAAATTGTGATAATGTTCCCCTTTAAAATAGGTATATTCTCACTCATAACAAGTGCACTTTTCTTGATAGAAAAAAATAAGATGAATTTGCTCAATATGTTGAAAAATATTCTTAAATTAAGTAAATGCTAGTGAAACTTGACAAAATGATATGCGCTCGGCATCATTTTTTTAAAAAAGTTTTTCATGCTTGAAGTAAGAAATTATTACTTTAAAAAAGGACCGTATTTTTCGGACTATAGGTCACAGTTTTTTCATAGTTTGGCCGGGGGTGCGACTTATACTCAGAGCGACTTATGTGTGAAATTATTAACACATTACCGTAAAATTTTAAATAATATTATTTATCTTATTCACGTAAGAGACTAGACATATGAGATTTCATCAGATTTAACGGTTAGGAGTGACAGATTGTTTGGTAAACATAGAGCATGTTCTATATGTTATAGTTATTTGAATGACTCTTACCATATTTTGTTACGTTAACATAGCAGGCACCTTCTCAGTTGGTTATTTATGCCTCATATAACGTACACTTATTCAGCCTGTTGCTCACTATTCTTTATTCATTTCAAATTGCCTTTCAAGTGTCTATTCTTGGTGTTGGGTTTGGTCAAATAAATTTCCCCCAAAAATGTGACTTATATATGTTTTTTTTCCTTCTTTATTATGCATTTTCGGCAGGTGCAACTTATACTCCGGAGTTACTTGTACTCCGAAAAATACGGTAAGTATATTTTCACTAGTGACAAGTGCACTGTGACAGTCTTATGCCGTCGTCGTGTGGGTTGAATGGACCACCCAGGAAGGACATGCTTTCGAGCAAGTTTGACTCTTTTATTTTTCAACGAGCTCCTGTCTAGTTTGGGTCGCTTTTCAGCTCCTCCTCCGCTGCTTGTTCCGGTCTGCTTTTCAGCTGCCGTGTCGTCGTCCTCCTCTCTGGCTTGCTCTTTGATCGCTCTTCTCTCGCTCTCCTGCAGTGCTGCGGACAGTCCAACTCGCTTCTCCTGATCTTACCTCCTTCTCCCCTTTTATACACTGAGAGGAAATAGGCAGATTGTGAGCCGGTGTGTGAGCCACGCACCTGATCTCGATTGCTGCAGCGTTGCTCCCTCTTCGTTCCGCCGCATTCTCCACCTCCTGGCTGCCATCTTGAGTAGGGCTATGGCTTGCCCTGCCCCACCGTCGGCCCGACGGTGGGGCGGACGCAAGCTGGACTTCCGCCCGGGTGAGCCTACTTCCCCCTCCCTTTTTTGAAGGGGCGGGGAAAAAAACTGCCACGGACACCTGTCTTCTCTTCTTCTTCGTCCTTTTTGACTTTTTCTTTGTCTTCTTCGTCCTCTTTGACCTTTTCTTTGTCTTCTTCTTCTTCTTCTTTGTCCTTTTCTTTGTCCTCTTTGACCTTTTCTTTGTCTTCTTCTTCGTCCTCTTTGCCTCTTCTTCTTTGTCCTCTTTGACTTCTTCCTCTTCTTCTTCCTCTTCCTCCTCTTCTTTCACTTCTTCTTCTTTTTTTTCTTCCAGCACCATCACTTTTCCCCTTCTACCTCTTCTTCATTTTCATCATTTTCTTGAATCGCTTCAACTATTTCTTCTTCTTCATCTTTTTCTTGAATTTCTTCAGCTATTTCTTCTTCTTTATTATTTTTTTGATTATCTTCAACTATTTCTTCTCCAGCTGCATGCTACACCGGCTGTGCAT
>NC_084637.1:7312772-7358082 GCF_033978795.1 Nerophis ophidion
CTGATTAGCACATAAGTCAACAACATCAACAAAACTCACCTTTGTGATTTCGTTGACTTAATCGTTACAAATGCATCTGCAGGTTATCCATACATCTCTGTGCCATGTCTGTCTCAGCATCGCCGGTCAATTGTGAAGACACTTTGGTACATTCAATGGGGGTCTGGAGGCAGATTTCTTGCCAGTGGTGCAACTTGAATCCCTCCCTGTTAGTGTTGTTACACCCTCTGACAACACACCGACGAGGCATGATGTCTCCAAAGTTCCAAAAAATAGTCGAAAAAAGGGAAAATAACAGAGCTGAGACCCGGTGTTTGTAATGTGAAAATGAATATGGCGGGTGTGTTACCTCGGTGACGTCACGTTCTGACGTCATCGCTAAAAGACCGATAAACAGAAAGGCGTTTAATTTGCCAAAATTCACCCATTTAGAGTTCGGAAACGGGTTAAAAAAAAATACATGGTCTTTTTTCTGCAACATCAAGGTATATATTGACGCTTGCATAGGTTTGGTGATAATGTTCCGCTTTAAAGGAAACGGCAAGCTGTATTCTTCTGATGGATTTATAACAATCTATGCAAGCTGGGTTGTTTGCTGTGGTCTGGAACAACATGGCACACAAACCTCTTAACACATCAGAAACGCAGGCAGTATTACATACGGATAATAGGTCATGAGAAATGCAGAAATACATTAAATACACAGAGGACATAAGTAAATAAAAATTAAATGAGCTCAAATATACCTACAAACAAGGCATGATGATGCAATACGTACATAAAGGTAGCCTACATAGCATGATAGCATCGATTAGCTGGCAGTCATGGATTGACCAAATATGTCTGATTAGCACTCCACGCAAGTGAATAACATCAACAAAGTTCACCTTTGTGCATTCACGCACAGTATAAAAAGTTTGGTGGACAAAATTAGACAAAGGAGTGGTATAAAGCACATATTTTGTGGTAACATTGGAGAAAGGTGTACTTGTAAACAAACTAAGGTGAGTTCAAGGGTCACCAAATTTAGTAGGACAAAACGTCATGTTTAATGCAAATAGTGGGATATACACACAATAGTAATAACTTGTATTACTGTAACCGTAATGGACCGACAATTCATCAAGAGGTGCGGCTTCTAAATCAGAGTAAAACATTGTGGAGAGGCGGAGCCAACGGGCCGACAGCAGGGCAGGGCACGCTGCCCTGCCCAAGATGGCGGCAAGGAGGCGGAGGATGCGGTGGAGCGGAGAGGCGGGGCTTGCTGGAATCAATGCCTCCACAATCTAAATCAGGTGCGTGGCAAACACACCTGCACACAATTAACTCATCTCCTCCTGCTGCATAAAAGGGGAGAAGGAGGAGAGATCAGAGAAGGAGTTGGAGTGTCTGGAAACAGATGCAGTGCGTGAAGAGCAAGAGCGACAGAAAGCAGACGGGGATAACGACGCCGGCGGCTGAAAAGCGACCGGCGAACGAACAGTGGAGAAAGGAGCTGAAAAGCGATCCAGACTGCAGCCAAGCTTTATTGCAAAATGAAGAAGTCAAACCTGCTAAAGAGATGTCCTTCCTTGGTGGTCTGCTGAACCCGAGCGACAACAGTCAAACATTTTGACTGCCTGGCAACTACAGGCTTAAATAGTGCTGAGGTGCTTGAAAACAGGTGCGTGAGTTCAAATGAACCAGGTGCGTGACAAGACAGGTGAAAACTAATTGTTGTCATGGAAACTAAAACAAACCAGGGTGCGCAGAAACAGGAACTAATGGAGTCAAATAAACAGAACTGTTACGGTTCAGACTCCTGCTAGCGCCGCTCGTACGTCTGTGCACACCTCGGGACACGCCCTGCAGCAGCCGTCAACTGCAATCAATCACCGGCAATCTTCACACCTGACGGTAATGACGGAGCTGCCTTCATAAACCTGGACAACCTGCCATCACTCGCCGGAGTATAGTCTTCTGTTCGAGTACAGTAAGCCACGTCCTTCTTCTTGTTATCCTGCTCTGGCTGTATTTGCCCAACCGTGTTTTCTTGTGTCGTCCCCGCAGTACCCTCCGTCGTCTTTTAAGTGAGCTGTGCGTCTCACCTTTTTCCCTGGGTCTCCCTCTGGACTCTGACTGCCTCCCTCAATCCCGCTTGGACACAGATATTGTCTCTTCGCCCCTGCCCTACGGACTTCCGCGTTCCTTCGCTCTCGTCAACACTTTGGTAAAACGCACCTCAGCTAATCACACACATAGCCTCACACCACTTACACTTTTGGCTCTCGTCCATACTCCATTTCCTTAGTTCATTTTAGATTACTTGTGTTATGTACAGAGGAAGGAAGGAGGCGACAACTGCGGTTCACAAGGTTTATTTAAACCTTTGATGAGACATGGCGTGTGTATGCTACTCTAAGTGAATGAGTGATGACTATGTGTAATATTAATAATGTAAATGTTACCAGGGGTTGTTGTCTGTGAGTGTTGGTTGTATCCTTCGTCGAATCCAGAGGGGCAAGGCGAAGAGGCAGTTCGTGAGCAGGCAAGATGTCGGGGGCAGGAGCGAGGCAGCGTGGTCTGGGTCTGAGCAGGGAGGTCGTCGATCGAGGAAGGCAGTTAGGAATCCGGATGGATGCCGAGAGGCAAGGTACAATCGCGGAAAACGGGACTCACTGTGGAAAACACAAGGGACATGAACAAGGGAGACTCGGAGAGAGAAAAGAGCAAAACACAGAGGAGGGAATGCCAGACGTAATGCTTACTGAGAAGATAGCGACGTTCTGGCAAAGGTTCCTCGGGTCTGCTGGCTTTTATCAATCAATCAATGTTTATTTATATAGCCCCAAATCACAAATGTCTCAAAGGACTGCACAAATCATTACGACTACAACATCCTCGGAAGAACCCACAAAACGGCAAGGAAAACTCACACCCAGTGGGCAGGGAGAACTCACATCCAGTGGGACGCCAGTGACAATGCTGACTATGAGAAACCTTGGAGAGGACCTCAGGTGTGGGCAACCCCCTCCCCTCTAGGGGACCGAAAGCAATGGATGTCGAGCGGGTCTAACATGATACTGTGAAAGTTCAATCCATAGTGGCTCCAACACAGCCGCAAGAGTTCAGTTCAAGCGGATCCAAGACAGCAGCGAGAATCCCGTCCACAGGAGACCATCTCAAGCGGAGGCGGATCAGCAGCGTAGAGATGTCCCCAACCGATACAGGCGAGCGGTCCATCCTGGGTCCCGACGAGCGGTCCATCCTGGGTCTCGACTCTGGACAGCCAGTACTTCATCCATGGTCATCGGACCGGACCCCCTCCACAAGGTAGGGGGGGACATAGGAGAAAGAAAAGAAACGGCAGATCAACTGGTCTAAAAAGGGAGTCTATTTAAAGGCTAGAGTATACAAATGAGTTTTAAGGTGAGACTTAAATGCTTCTACTGAGGTAGCATCTCGAACTGTTACCGGGAGGGCATCCAGAGTACTGGAGCCCGAACGGAAAACGCTCTATAGCCCGCAGACTGTTTTTGGGCTCTAGGAATCACTAATAAGCCGGAGTCTTTTGAACGCAGATTTCTTGCCGGGACATATGGTACAAAACAATCGGCAAAATAGGCTGGAGCTAGACCGTGTTTTTATGCTGCCCTCTCATCAAATTCAGGTGTGTTGATTCTTGACCGGATGCAGGCTTGTTGCTGCTCGAGCGTGCTGCACTCAGCACGAGTGAGGGCGAGTCTGAGAAACGCGGGTTCGACTCCGCGTCGTGACAACCTGATTATTATATATATATATATATATATATATATATATATATATATATATATATATATATATATATATATATATATATATATATATATATATATATATATATAAATCTTTGGACATTACTGCCACCTGGTGTCAGTCTGCCGTCATCTCCCCATTAGTAAAACACAACAAGAACATAACTAAACAGAACATGATCACAAAAACATGACATAGATACACAAACCGTAAAAGACAGTGGTAGTTCATTTCATTTTACTGTAATATTCTGCGAAAACCGCCATAAATCTTTATGTATTGTTTTGTTTTCACATGTTCGTAATCAGCCTTGATAGTAATCTTTGTGGTTAACACATGCTTTCAAATAACTTGACAAGGTCGACCTTCTTAAACTGTAAGTTTAAGAGGACACTAATAGATAACTAATTCAGTGATAATATTTTAGTGGGCCCCCGGGCCACTTTGTAGTGGAAAAGTTGGTCCCAGAGGTCAAAAAGGTTAAGAATGCCTGTCTTAAACCACCAATAGACATATTGATCCAGCGCAGAGATCCCCACAGGGAAAACGGCGTGTATTCAATGCGCTTCCTGACGCAAGCTTCCCATTTATCCGGGCTTGGGACCGGGACCAACATCTCTGAAGGCTGGAAGCAGCGTGTAGCATTACACCACCTGGGATTTCACTTTATTTGAATATTAACCAGAAGACACAAAAGAGAGATTATGCTTAAGGACGGAAGGAACCTGACCATATTGTAAACCTATAATGTCATTGCTGATACTTAAGGGGCTACTAAAACCCACTACTACCGACCACGCAGTCTGATAGTTTATATATCAATGATGAAATATTAACATTGCAACACATGACAATACGGCCTTTTTAATTTTTTAAATTGCAATTTTAAATTTCGCGCGAAGTATCCTGTTGAAAACGTCGCGGTATGATGACGTCACGGATTTTAGCGGACATTTTGTTCCAGCCCGATCCTAGCTATAAGTTGTCTGCTAAAATCGCATAATTACACAGTATCCTGGACATCTGTGTCGCTGAATCTTTTGCAATTTGTTCAATTAATAATGGAGACATCATAGAAGAAAGATGTAGGTGGGAAGCGGTGTGTTGCAGCCGCCTTTAACAACACAAACACAGCCGTTGTTTCCTTGCTGAAAACCTCTCGGTAAGATGACGCGTGCGCGTGACGTCACGGATTGTAGAGGACATTTTGTTCCAGCATCGTTCTCAGCTATAAGTCGTCTGTTTTTATCGCATAATTCCACGGTATTATGGACATCTGCGTTGCTGAATTTTTTAAAATTTGTTCAATGAATAATAGAGACGTCAAAGAAGAAAGCTGTAGGTGAGAAGCGGTGTATTGCAGCCGCCTTTAACAACACAAACACAGCTGGTGTTTCATTGTTTACATTCCCGAAAGATGACGGTGAAGCTTTACAATGGAACAGAGCGGTCAAGCGAACAGGGTTCCCTACCACATGTCAACCGGCTTCTCACCCTATCTCTAAGGGAGAGCCCCGCCACACGGCGGAGGAAACTCATTTCGGCCGCTTGTACACGAGATCTTGTCCTTTTGGTCATGACCCAAAGCTCATGACCATAGGTGAGGATGGGAACGTAGATCGACCGGTAAATTGAGAGCTTCGCCTTCCGGCTCAGCTCCTTCTTCACCACAACGGATCGGTACAACGTCCGCATTACTGAAATACGTTTTATAATATTTGGCTCCCATGGCTCTCTCAGCCAAAAAGGTTCCCGACCCCTGGTTTATTGTATCAAAATGCTTGCTGTTGAAGATATTTACACAAACAAAGCTGCTAGTAGCCTGAGACTATTTCAATGATACAGGACCAAATAACTTGACAAAAGTCCTTCTGTTGCAACATAACTCTTCAATTTGCCAGAGGATAAAAAAAAGGACCGTCTCATTATGTTTTCTCTCTTTTTCTTCCAAACTGTCCAAAGCTATTAGTTGCACACACAGTCGACCCGACCGTAGCTCCGGTGTTTCCTTGCTGAAAACCTCTCGGTATGATGACGCGTGCGCGTGACGTCACGGATTGTAGAGGACATTTTGTTCCAACATCGTTCCCAGCTATAAGTCGTCTGTTTTTATCGCATAATTCCACGGTATTATGGACATCTGCGTTGCTGAATTTTTTGCAATTTGTTCAATGAATAATGGAGACGTCAAAGAAGAAAGCTGTAGGTGAGAAGCGGTGTATTGCAGCCGCCTTTAACAACACAAACACAGCTGGTGTTTCATTGTTTACATTCCCGAAAGATGACGGTGAAGCTTTACAATGGAACAGAGCGGTCGAGCGAACAGGGTTCCCTACCACATGTCAACCGGCTTCTCACCCTATCTCTAAGGGAGAGCCCCGCCACACGGCGGAGGAAACTCATTTCGGCCGCTTGTACCCGTGATCTTATCCTTTCGGTCATGACCCAAAGCTCATGACCATAGGTGAGGATGGGAACGTAGATCGACCGGTAAATTGAGAGCTTTTCCTTCCGGCTCAGTTCCTTCTTCACCACTACGGATCGGTACAACGTCCGCATTACTGAAATACGTTTTATAATATTTGGCTTCCATGGCTCTCTCAGCCAAAAAGGTTCCCGACCCCTGGTTTATTGTATCAAAATGCTTGCTGTTGAAGATATTTACACAAACAAAGCTGCTAGTAGCCTGAGACTATTTCAATGATACAGGACAAAATAACTTGACAAAAGTCCTTCTGTTGCAACATAACTCTTCAATTTGCCAGAGGATAAAAAAAGGACCGTCTCATTATGTTTTCTCTCTTTTTCGTCCAAACTGTCCAAAGCTATTAGTTGCACACACAGTCGACCCGACCGTAGCTCCGGTGTTTCCTTGCTGAAAACCTCTCGGTATGATGACGCGTGCGCGTGACGTCACGGATTGTAGAGGACATTTTGTTCCAGCATCGTTCCCAGCTATAAGTCGTCTGTTTTTATCGCATAATTCCACGGTATTATGGACATCTGCGTTGCTGAATCTTTTGCAATTTGTTCAATGAATAATGGAGACGTCAAAGAAGAAAGCTGTAGGTGAAAAGCGGTGTATTGCAGCCGCCTTTAACAACACAAACACAGCTGGTGTTTCATTGTTTACATTCCCGAAAGATGACGGTGAAGCTTTACAATGGAACAGAGCGGTCAAGCGAACAGGGTTCCCTACCACATGTCAACCGGCTTCTCACCCTATCTCTAAGGGAGAGCCCCGCCATACGGCGGAGGAAACTCATTTCGGCCGCTTGTACCCGTGATCTTATCCTTTCGGTCATGACCCAAAGCTCATGACCATAGGTGAGGATGGGAACGTAGATCAACCGGTAAATTGAGAGCTTCGCCTTCCGGCTCAGCTCCTTCTTCACCACAACGGATCGGTACAACGTCCGCATTACTGAAATACATTTTATAATATTTGGCTTCCATGGCTCTCTCAGCCAAAAAGGTTCCCGACTCCTGGTTTATTGTATCAAAATGCTTGCTGTTGAAGATATTTACACAAACAAAGCTGCTAGTAGCCTGAGACTATTTCAATGATACAGGACCAAATAACTTGACAAAAGTCCTTCTGTTGCAACATAACTCTTCAATTTGCCAGAGGATAAAAAAAAAGGACCGTCTCATTATGTTTTCTCTCTTTTTCTTCCAAACTGTCCAAAGCTATTAGTTGCACACACAGTCGACCCGACCGTAGCTCCGGTCCGCCCGGGCAGCTCTCGCCCCGTCGAGGCGCTCTGAGTAGGAGGCGGCCTAATACCTGCAGACATCTATGGCCGCCGCCCAAGCTGTTGCGTACACCGTTCATTTCACGCGCTGCCAGAAGCGCTTTCTAATTATCCTGATATTGATGAGGGCTGATTCCAGCAGGTCATTGCTGGCCGTTCAGTTGCTTTTACGCTTCTCAGCAAAATGTCTTTATCCATTACTGATTAATTCCACTTAGGGACAGTGCGTGTTGACAATTTGTGTGTTTGTGTGTGCACGGTGGAGCAGGGGCGTCACTAGACCTAATACTGTACTGGGGCACACCTGGGGCACAAATACTTCATGCGAGCAAGCAAAAACATGTTTTTAGCACTTATTTATCATTAAAAAATACATAAATAGTGCATTAAACTATGAAATCATATCAGATTATGTTGTATGGATCTGTGATTAACCACCTGAAATTAACTAATGCATTTGACCTACTTGTGCACTTTTTTACTCCAGACTTCTAAACTGCTACTGGTAAAAGCAAAAAGAAAGAGCAATTAATCTCTTTGAAATATTTATTGCAGTAATCCTCTGCAAATTTAACATCTACAAAAGTAAAACAAAAAATAAAGCACCCCTACATCTCTGGGTTCTTTTATATTATTTAATTTCCATTTATGGCAATGTGGCGAATTCTATTTCAGATACACAAAACTATAAAATATACACAAAACAATAAAGCCACAGTAGTAGAATAAATGAACAACTGTTGTGTGTCTGTTCAGGGAATCATTTTCTGAGAAGTAAACTATAACGTCTCCTTTTCATTTTTGCAAAGTGGTCAATCACTCTGGACAGACATGGAAATATTACAGTAACTGTTATACAGTTGACCAGTGGTTCCCAACTGCTGGGTCGTGACATAAAAGTGGATTGTGTGTCATTTTCAGTGAGTCGCAGTCAGATGTGTGCATGAAAAAAAAAAAAAGTTTAGGGAGAAAAAAATCTAATTGTGGCAACAAAACCAGATATTTTTAGCCATTTTTCTAGTGACTATTAGTGAGTATTTTAGCAAAAGGCAAACCGACTAACAAGTTGGAGGAGGACTCAGGACATACATGGAAATATATTTAAAAAAAATCTAAATGGGGCAACAAAACCCAATATTTTCAGCCATCTTTCTGAAAACAAATACAGAAATGTTACTATTTTTTCTGGAAACAAAACCAGATGCTTTAGCTGTAGCCATTTTTCTGGTGACAAAACAAGATTATTTTAGTCAAAGTCACACCGATTAACAAGACGAGTCTACTGTGCTATTTTTCTGTGAAATAAACCTGATTTAAAAATTTGGCTCACGACTTGATGATATGGAAAAAAAAATTTCTTCCTGAAGATAAACCATTTGAGAAGCACTCAACTCACACACGCTTACTCCAAATCATCATTGATGCAGAAGCAGCAGACAATAACCAACATTATGTTTCATGTTCATTGGAAATTCCCCCGACAGCTCGTACAGCAAATGAATATGTTTGTCTTGATACAAGGAATAATGTTAGCTAACTTAGCATCAACTTAAGACAATGATGTTGCCTAACTAGCTAGGACTTCACTTACATCTCTCATTCCTGCTGCTTCTTTTCTGTTGCGGGCGAATAACTTTCTTAAATCCATCTTGGAGTTACAGTTTGAGTCAAATCGAAATAAAAATAACGTAATTAACAAATTGTTTTTGGCTAACGTTACCTACCTCACGCAGTGATTTGCATCCTCTCTCTCTCTCTCTCTCAGATCCACGCGTGAATAAATTACCATATTAATTAGCCATGTGCTCATTGGTGGAGTGAATACAGTAGCAATCAATTACCATACTAAGTAATATGTGCGCTGTTGTCTATGTTATGTAGACTTAAAACTCTGAAGTGTTTTTTTTTTTTATCGGTGAAATTTTTACTGGGGCACTGCAGATCAATAGTGGGGCACGTGCCCCAGTGAAATATGTCTGGCGACGCCCCTGCGGTGGAGGACAATGATATTGATATTTCAGCCTCAGTGTGTGATAACTAATATGCAAGGCAGAGGAGGATGCGTCATGCTTTGTTTACATGCACACCTGTTTGAATTGGGTCCACGCCAATGTGTCTTTTACTGAGCTTTGGTGCAGGGGCGTCAAACTCCTTTTGATTGAGGGCCGCTTGTAACAGTGAAATACATGTCTATGTGTTTGATTGTTATGTATATATATATTCATACCCTGTAAACCAAATAACAGTTCTCATAGCATAAACAATACAAGACAGAGTTATTTATTTATTTCAAATTCTGAAATATGTTAAGGCAGTGGCGTGAATAGCAATATAGCCAAGCTAATACCTTAACCTTCCTCTTGTGTTAGCTTTCTGTTACCATCTCTTATGTTAACGGGTCGGTTTTGACCCATGTCTTAAATCAGCTGTAAAATACACTAAAAACAATTATCTATCATCCAATTTGTTTCTCATCTCTTGGTTACCTCGTTAGGCTTCCTTATCCTTGAAAATATTGGTTTTAATATTTTTGGTTTGGGCCATTGGGCCTTTTTTTGTCAGTATAGCCCTCGATTTCAATTTTTAAAAATGGTAAAACGAACCTCAAGAGAATCATATAAATAAAAAAAAGGTTGTTGTGTTACCTAACTATTACTAAGGGGTATTAGAACACATCTCTTAAATAAATGTGTTTTATTTATTTTTTCGTTTTAAGAATTTTAACTATAGTAACATCTATGGTGTTACGGGTCAATTTCGACCCATATATATTTACTTCAAGAAAAAGGCTAAAACGTATTTTTTTCAGCAACAGAAATCCAACATCAAACAAACAACAACCAATCAAGCAAATGAAACCAAGAGAAATAGATTACTAGTTCCAAAACTAATAAAAAAAACAAAATCAGAGTGGCAAAAAGTGACACTTTTAGTGTCCATCTTTTGTTTGTTTTTGTACAGGATAACAAGGTAAAATGAGAATCCACTAAAGCTCACATGATTGGGAGAGGAGCTGGCTGTCAGTGTGTTCAGTTTTGGCTCTTATCATTGCTTTATCATCTTATTTTTATAACCGGGTCGAAATCGACCCTAACAACACCAAGGGCATACTTTCTACCAGAGCATTTTATAATTTAGTGAAAAAAATTCAAATGTTTTATTTTGTTGACAAAGAGGTTCCTGACAAAGTCAAAAAGCTTTGATGTAAAAAAATAAATGTATGTGGTGTTTTTATGCATTTAAAAACTAAAACGGGTCGGTGCCGACCCTAACACAAGACGAAGGTTAAAAAAAAAAAAAAACATGGCCAAATCACACAAAGTACACATATATGGTGTTTCAAACCATAAAAAAAGGACATAATTTAAGTAAAATAATAAAAGCATTAAATTATTAAGAACCACTAATAGAATAAAAACTATTTCACAATTCAGTTACATGAACATGTCAACATTAAAAACACTAAACATGTAAATAACTCTCAACAAAAGCGTCCAACATTGACACATTGCCTCATTTACAAAACCCAAAATCAGTGAAGTTGGCTCGTTGTGTAAATGGTAAACAGAATACAATGAGTTGCAAATCCTTTTCAATTTATATTCAATTGACTACACTTCAAAGACAAGATACTTAAAATTTGAACTGTAAAACGTTGTTATTTTTTGCAAAGAACAGCTAATTTGGAATCTGATGGCTGCAACATGCTTCAAAAAAGCTGGCACAAGTGGCAAAAAAGACTGACAAAGTTAAGGAATGCTCATATATCACTTATTTGGAACATCCCACAGGTGAGCAGGCTAATTGGGAACATTTGGGCACCATGATTGGGTAAAAAAGCAGCTTCCATGAAATGCTCAGTCATTCACAAACAAATGCGTGAGTTGATTTTCGCACAGTTGAAGAACAACATTTCTCAACGCGCTATTGCAAGGAATTCAGGGATTTCACCATCTGCCGTCTGTAATATCATCAAAAGATTCAAATAATCTGGGGGAAATCACTGAACGTAAGCGGCTAAGCCCATGACCTTTGATCCCTCATGCAGTACTGCATCTAAAAGCAACATCAGTGTGTAAAGGATATCACCACATCGGCTCAGGAAAACCACTGTCAGTAACTACAGTTCATCGCTACATCTGTAAGTGCAAGTTAAAACTCTACTGTGCAGAGCAAAAGCCATTCATCAACAACACCCAGAAACACCGCAGCCTTCGCTGGGCCCGAGCTCATCTAAGATGGACTGATGCGAAGTGGAAAAGTTTTCTGTGGTCTGACGAGTCCACATTTGAAATTGTTTTTGGAAACTGTGGATGTCGAATCCTCCAGAACAAAAAGGAAACGAACCATTCGGATCTTTGTAGGCGCAAAGTTCAAAAGCCAGCATCTGTGATGGTATGAGGGTGTATAAAGTGCCAAAGGCATGGGTAACTTACACATCTGTGAAGGCACCATTAATGCTGAAAGGTACATACAGGTTTCGGAGCAACATATGTTGTCATCCAAGCAACGTTATCATGGACGCCTCTTCTTATTTCAGCTAGACGTTGCCAAGCCGAGTGTTACAACAGCGTGGTTTCATAGTAAAAAAGTGTGGGTACTGGACTGGCCTGCCTGTAGTCCAGACCTGTGTGGGGCATTATGAAGCCTAAAATACGACAACGGAGACCCCGGACTGTTGAACTACTTAAGCTGTACATCAAGCAAGAATTGGAAAGAATTCCACCTGAAAAGCTTCAAAAAATGGTCTCAACAATTCCCAAACATTTACTGAGTGTTGTTAAAAGGAAAGGCCATGTAACACAGTGGTAAAAAGGCCCAAGTGCCAATTTTTTTGCAACATGTTGTTGCCATTAAATTCTAAGTTAATGATTATTCGCCAAAAAAAAGAACAACATTAGGTTTGTCAGTTGAAACATTAAATATCTTGTCTTTGCAGTGTATTCGCGTAAATATTGGTTGAAAAGGATTTGCAAATAATTTGTATTCTGTTTTTGTTTACGAATTTCACAGCCTGCAAACTTCACTGGTTTTGGTTTTTGTACAAGTTTAGATACTTGTTTACACTGTGTTCCTGTTAATGATATATGTTACCTCAAATAACTAAAGTATCAAAAGTATTGATATTTTGATTTGAGAATCGATATTACAGCATACATATCTGGTATCGGCAGTATAAATTTTTCGGTATCGATACACACATCACGAGTGCATATATTTTTTTTCTGTCAAAATGGAAAAAACAAATATGTTTCATAAGAAAATGTAATGTATACTGAACAAAAATATTAATGCAACAGCTGTTTTTGAATTGAACTAAAATATCTAAAACGTTTACTACATACTGTTGCATTTGGACCAGATGTTTCTCTTTTGAGAATTTAAGCTGCTGGTCACCCCCAAGTTCATTTGATTACACATAAGCTGATTTTAAATGAATCCCAGATGGAATAGTTATTTTGACATTTTATTCCAAAGCTTTGGGAGACCAATCTATGCAAAACACCTTCAAATCGCTTTGCCCAAGTTGATCTGACAATACTACGGAAGCGCTGTCTTCTTCAATATGTCCCTCGCTCGCTCCCACCTACCGGAACGAATACACATGTCTATTGTCCTCCTCAGCTGGGCACAGGATGAGATAAGAAGGGAGTATTGCAGTTCCTCACATTCCTAAAGTCAAGGTCGTCTACAGTGTACCATAGGTCAGGAGGTAGGGAAAACATAAACAGAATACAAGATGGAACACAAACTATTTTAAATATGACTATGGAACAAAAAGAAATAACTTTTAAATATAGATATATGTAGATATATATCTCTGTCAATACATAAAGGACCAATTCCTATCAAATATTGTTCACAAATCTGTCTGAATTTGAGTTAGTGAGCATTTGTTCTTTGACAAGATAATCCATCCAATTTCACAGGTGTGGAATATCAAGATGCTCATTAAACAGAATGGTTATTGCACACAATAAAAGGCCACTCTGAAATAAGCGGTTTTGCTTTATTGGTAGCCTGGGGGGCTCAGAAAAGCAGTCAGTATCTGGTGTGACCACCATTTGCCTCACGCAGTGCAACACATCTCCTTCACATAGAGCTGACCAGGTAGTGGATTGTGGCCTGTGGAATGTTGGTCCACTCCTCTTCAATGGCTGTGCAAAACTTGCTGGATATTGGCAAAAACTTGAACACGATGTCGAATACTCCGAACCACAGCATTCCAAATATGCTCAATAGATGACGTGTCTGGTGAGTATGCTGGCCATGCAAAAACTGGGATGTTTGCAGCTTCGAGGAATTGTGTACAGATCCTTGCAACGTGGGGCCGGAGGTGAATGTAACAACAATGGGCCTCAGAATCTTGTCACTGTGTCTACGTGCATTCAAAATGCCATCAATAAAAAATGCACTACCGTTCGTTGTTCACAAACACAACAGCACCTCGACCATTGCGCCACTCGATTCGCAATGTTGACATCAGCAAACCGCACTCCAACGTGAGGCCATACACGATATATGCCGTCTGCCCTGAACAGTGCCAGACGCCATCAAATGTGAGCATTTTCCCGCTCTAGTCGGTTACAACAAACTGCAGTCAGGTGCAGACCCCGATGAGGACGATGAACATGCCGATGACCATCACAGTTTGTGCAGAAATTCTTTGGCTATGCAAACCAATTTTTGCAGCAGCTGTATGAATGGCAAATATTGGTGTGGTTACCCATGGTCTGTGGTTCTGAGGCCGGTTGGATGTACTGCCAAATTCCCCGAAACACTCTTGGAGATGGTTTATGGTCGAGAAATGAACATTCAATTCACGGGAAGCAGCTCTGATGGACTTTCCTGCAGTCAGCATGCCAACTGCACGCTCCCTCAAAACTTGGGACATCCGTGGCATTGTGCTGTGTGATGAAACTGCACATTTCAGCGTGGCCTTTGGTTGTGGGCATCCTAAGGCACACCTGTGCAATAATCTATCCATCCATTTTCTACCGCTTGTCCCTTTTTGTGGTCGCAGGGGTTGCTGGAGCCGATTTCAGCTGCATTCGGGCGGAAGGCGGGCCACACCCTGGACAAGTCGCCACCTCATCGCAGGGCCAACACAGATAGACAGACAACATTCACAATCACACACTAGGGCCAATTTAGTTTTTGCCAATCAACCTATCCCCAGGTGCATGTCTTTGGATTTGGGAGGAAACCGGAGTACCCTGAGGTAACCCACGTAGTCACGGGGAGAACAGGCAAACTCCACACAGAACGATCCCGAGCCCGGGATTGAACTCAATCATGCTGTTTAATCAGCAACTTGATATACCACACACGTGAGGTGGGATGGATTATTTTCACAAAGAACAAATGCTCACTAACACATATTTAGAGAGGTTTGTGAACAATTTGTTGCGTCACACACACTCTGCGCTTCCCGCTGCTGCAAGAGCACGCAGAGGCTCCGCTGCAAACACCAGAGACGCCCCCGCACTCATTAAGCAGACCACGCCCACTCTCCGCTGCGGCGGAGAGTGGGCTGATGTTAATGAAGGCGGGCAGTATAAAGATGGCCGACGCTGACTTCTCAATGTCGGAACGTAAACTACTCCTCTGTTCGTGTCACCACCGCTGTTTCCCTCCTGGACCCATTTTGCCTTCCCTGATCCTCGACCTCACTTCTGGACTTTGGACCCGCCCTCCTGCCTTTGACCCCGCTTGGACTTTGGACTTCCTCTGGCTTGTTCCCCTCCGGATTTGGACGCTATTCATCCAACACGCACCTCAACAAACCCTCACGGTATTCACACAGGCAGACACATAATAGCATACACACTCCACATAATCATCAAGTTTTCAATAAAACCTATTGAACTTGACATCCCGTTGCTGTGCCGTCTCTTTCCCAGTAGTAAACATAACACAATTATTAAGCGGAATAAGTATGTCGTGTTTATAGTAAACGTTTTAGATCTTTGAGTTCAATTTATGAAAAAGCGGAACAAAACAAAGGTGTTGCGTTCATATTTGTGTTCAGTGGTACTTTACTGAGGCATATTATTACCCAGCCTTCATGGGTCACATAAAATGATGCGGCGGGCCACATGTGGCCCTCGAGCCTTGAGTTTGACACCTGTGTTCTGTTGCTTCTTTAATGTAAGTGCGTTGAAGATGTCTGCTAAGTGATTCGTGGCGTAAATGACCACTTGTAATTGAATATGCCGTAGCTGTTTGGCAGCGTGGTGAATCCCCTCTGCTCTGAGGGTAAATAAATGAGCTCAAGCAAAGTGGCCCTTTGAGTCTACATGTTTGTGGAGGAACCATAATGGATTCTTTAGAGCCGTGAATGGTTTATAGCCATGTTTCAGCACGACGAGCTTATCCCTACGCAAGGCGCTAAGGATATTAGGAAATCAGCGTAAAGCAGCATGGAAATGATGACGGGAGCAAAGCCCCAGCTTGCCGGTATTAAACCCTCCATCCTCAGGAAAGAGGGGGAAGGAGGACTTGGCTCATCTCCACTCTGATATCTTCTATTGTGCTGTGCTCAATTGCTGTTTTTGCCGCACAATTACAAACGTGACTCTCAATCCGAGCTAGGAGAAGGTCAGTATATCGAACTTACCGAAAATGACTATTGCAATATGTACCAGCTTCCTCTTTTCTTCTAATACTCACCTTTTAATTATGAATTGCAACCCCTCAAGTAAGTCCCTCCCCACATTCTACGTAGACAGCAATGATTGAGGGAGCCAAAATTGGGGACGGTGTGGCGCATTGATTCCTGGTTCGATCCCTGTTTTGTCCCTGAGCAAGACACTTCACCCTTGCGCCTGGTGGGTGGTGGTTAGGGCCTTGCATAGCAGCTCCCGACATCAGTGTGTGAATGTGTGTGTGAATGGGTGAATGTGGGAATAGTGTCAAAGCGCTTTGAGTACCTTGAAGGTCAAAAAGCGCTATACAAGTATGTGGAGAGGTGGAGCCGACGGGCTGACAGCGGGGTAGGGCACGCTGGAGCCCTGCCCAAGATGGCGGCAAGGAGGCGGAGAATGCGGCGGATCGGAGAGGCGGGGCGTGCCGGGAGCGATGTGGCCGCAATCGGCACCGGCAGACAATCAACATATCTCCTCGCAGTGTTTAAAAGTGGAGAAGGAGGAGAGATTGAGAGAGAAGGAGGAGCAGCAGATGAAGAGCAAGAGCGCCAAAGAGCACACGAAAGACGTAAAAGCGGCCGGCTGAAAAGCGACAGAGGAGCGAGCAGCGGAGAAGGAGCTGAAAAGCGACCCGACCGGAATTGAGCTTTATTGAAGAATAAACAAGAGTCAAACCTGCTCGAAAGAGATGTCCTTCCTTGATGGTCCGTGGAACCTGCACGACGACGGCAAGAGTCTGTCACAGAGGATAACTCATTTACCATTTTTTTCATTTAGAGAGGTATGAGTAAGGCATGTAACCATGAATCGATTAACGTGGACCCCGACTTAAACAAGTTAAAAAACTTATTCAGGTGTTACCATTTAGTGGTCAATTGTACGGAATATGTACTGTACTGTGCAATCTACTAATACAAGTTTCAACCAATCAATCAATGTTAAATGCAATTACATCCGTGTATTGTAGGCACACTGCTTTTGCCGTATTTCTCAGAGTTAACAATACACTCAAAATGTAAAATGTAAGTAAGGAAGTGTGGAATTGAGACAGACTCGCATCACTGTTGTTTTTGTCAGCCATTTTAGTTGTAGTCCTAGTCTTTTGGATGAAAGTGCTTGTCAGTTTTAGTCACATTTGAGTAATTTCTAGATGTGGTACTTTTAGTCCAGTTTTAGTTGACAAATACTCGAAAAGGTTTTGGTTTAATTCTTGTTCAAATAGAAATGAAAACTACACTGAAACCTCCATTTAGTTGGTTCGTAAATTAAAAAGTTTGCATATTGAAACAAATTTCTCCGAAAGAAACAATATAAATATGAATAATGGATTCCAGCTTTGACAAAAGTCCATAGTTTGGTAAAAGTTTGTGTATTTGGAACAAAATATAAAGTGCTATTGTGATAGCAAAATTACTTGTACTCGTTTTAACAGATGATGTTCTTTGAACTGGGTACCAAAAGTTGTTTATTGGGCTCAGGAATGTGACACTTAGCAAGAGATCTATTATCTGATCAAGCTCTCTCTCCTGTGTCTTTGATGTAACTTGTGGACTTTAGTTGACCTGGGCATATGTGTCATTTATTCTTGACCCCCAAAAGAGCTAAATTGTTCCCCTTTCCTGAGTGACCCCCCTCCTCTGGGCAAACGACACCCTCTTCCCTTCACAGGACTTTGAGTATTCATTGCACTGGTGTACTGTATGTAAATGAGCATGGAGGGCGGGACTTCTGAGAATGTATAATTGTCATGTCAAATTCTAAAGGAGTTAGAACAAGCTAGAACGAACGGATGTGTCGTTCTGGTTTGGTTTCGCTTTGCAAAGCTTGTTATGATTTGTTTGTTACTTTAATAAATCATTTTAAAGCTATTTGTCACTAAAGGATCGTCTTTAAGAAAATTTCCACGACACTATTCAAGTCAGTCTCTACAGGAATTCACAATTCATGCAAATTCAACCAATCTCCACTAATTTTGCACGACCTTGCTACTTTGATACCGAACCTTCCCTGCTTATTTTGGGCAATCAGTGTAATTTACGGCCGTGTGTTCTTTACCCTCAATAAAACATCAAGATTTTAGGCTTTCTTGCAAACCTGTACTTGCTCGAGTCATTTATTGAACAGGGGTCAGCCTGCAGTCCACACATATCTCTTATGTGTGACTGCCATCTACTGGTTACACTTATCATTACACCACCATAAAATAAAATTGCTTTGAGGTCAGTAAGCATAACCAACATTAATCCGTACATGTGGCCAACCGGGTTATAAGGCACTGTCAATGTTTTAAGTGTGCCTTATATGATAAGTATTTATTTCTTGGTGTCGTTTCAAGTTTGCTTGGTGACTATCTTAACTATTAGCATGCAGGCTCCTGGCTTGCTCTCAGTGTGTAACATGTTTGGCTTCATCCTCAAATAATAATGCTATGTAGAATACAAAGAAATGCTGATAATTCGTGATTATTTGGGATTTAAGATGAGGATGTTGTTGTGGCTTGTGCAGCCATTTGAGACACTTGTGATTAAGGGCTATATAAATACATTTTGATTGATTGATTTTCCATTTAGAGGAGCGGCTCCACACTGTGTACAGAGATACAGAATTAGCTGCTACCTTCTTAGGTACTAAAAAATAATACAGTGTCAGCCAGAGGGGATCAGTGTTTGTTATGAACATTCAAAGACATTATTGAGTACATTGTACTTGTTCATGAAAATCGACCGATACTGATCCCTAGTTATGTCATCGTTGATGTAAACAATACTGACTTGGATGTGGGCAGAGCGCCAAGCCTTATTCTTGAATACAACTCAAATTATATTGTATTTTTCAAAGAACTCTCGGTTAACTGCTCATTAACCAGGTGTAGCTGTCCTAAACAAAATTTAAAATTCTAAAAATCCCCTGCCTTACAGTTAGGGCTGGGCGATATATCGATATACTTGATATATTGCAGGTTTGTCTCTGTGCGATATAAAAAATGACTATGTCGTGATATTCGAATATACGTTCTCACGCAGTTGATTTTAGCTGTGGGCATTACACTGCAGGCTCTTCTCAATGTTTCCTGTCTCTCCTTCTCACAGACAAGCGCAACTTCTTACATACGTCACATACTGTCGCAACATACGCCCTCGCATGAGAGGTAGCAGCATGGGTCACATTAGCTGTGATGCTAGCGGAGTGGTGAGAGTGGTAATACGAGAGAAATAATGTGCCAATCTGGTAAAAAATTAAAAAAGAATTAATTCCTAAGAAAAACAGCACGGGGTCCATCGTCTGGCGGTGAAATATCTTGCGTGACATCATGCAAAAAAGTGCACTTTATTTGTTTTAATCTATTGTAGTTGTGTTCTGTACAAAAAGTGCACATGAATTTAGTGTTGTTTTGATATGTCATTGTAGAACACACTGACATGTGGGTTGCATGGACCATTCAGGAAGGACATCGCTGAGCAGGTTTGACTTTCGTTTGTTCTTTCAATAAAAACCAAGCGTCATTGTCGATCGGGTCGCTTTTCACCTCCTCCTCCTCCGCTGCTCGTCTCGGTCGGCTTTTTAGCTGCCGGTGGCGTCGTCTGCTCCTGGGGCTCATTCTCGGATCGGTCTTTTGCGGTTGCTTCTACTGGGCTGCGGACACTCCACCTCTTCCCCCCCCCCCCCCGATCTTTCCTACCTCTCCCCTCTTAAACACTGCGAGGAGATAGGCAGATTGAGAACCTGATCTTGATTGCTGCAGCGTCGTTCCAGACACGCCCCGCCTCTTTGTTCTGCTGCATTCTCCACCTCCTGGCCGCCATCTTGAGCAGGGTCAAGGCGTGTCCCGCCCCGCCGTCGGCCCGTCGGCTCCGCCTCTCCACAGTCATTTTAGTGACGTCATGCACAAGTTGCACTAATAGCTTGTTTTAAAATGTCTCTGACAAGCTTGCACTTTCTGTTTTGAAATGACATGAATGTTTGTGCCACTGCTTAATAACTGTTTAATAAATACAGTTTTGGTAAATTGACGTAATTGTGGTTTCCCTCTATGCATGAAAGTTTAAAATGAGCATATATTGATACAGTATGAAGAAGAAAGTTTTAATGTAGACACATAGAACCATCATACTGCTGTGATTATATGCATCCAGTGTTCATCCAAGGCTAAGGCAAAATATCGAAATATATATTGTGTATCGTGATGTGGCTTAAAAAAATCGAGATATTAATAAAAGGCCATATCGCCCAGCCCTATTTACAGTCCTTCTAGGAAAATTCGCACATCAGACACAGATGGATGATTAATGCCCATCCCACACCCCTGCACCATGAATTAGAGACCACAGCTCGAAACTATTTTTCTTGGTGGGCAGAAGAATGCTAGTGGCTAAAAAAAGAGGGCAAACATTATTTATCATTCAAGTGTCGACAGCCCCACTAGAGGCAATTCAACCACAGCGCCGTATCGACTGGCACCAGCCTGGAGTCAGTGCCCCTTCACTTTGATTAATCCTCCCATGTTCCTGTTCCAACTCTATCAAAGTAATCTAAGTGAAGATACACAACATTGATCTGTAGATACAATGAGCATGCAAACGCAACTCACACAGATGCGCACACATTTAGAGTCCGCAGTCAATGGAAGTGCCCTCAGATTTTTTTTTTTTGCGTCGGGTCAGCACAAACGGAGCATTCCGCTCAGATTTTTGTTTGTGTAAATCATTTCTGTAGATTTGTGGTTGGTTAGGTGGAATGAGTTGGAACAAAAGAGGAACATATTTAGTTGTTTTGTGGCCTGCTTGCTATGTATGGCCATGACCATATGGGTTTCAATGAGTTGTTACGCTCTCATGTGGACCGTGAGAGCTCAGACATTTAAAAACGTGGCGTCAGTAAAGTGGTCTTCGCGAGTCATTAGTCATCTGTTCCAATATTTTTGGCTTTTTGATGCAATTTACACATTTCATTTACATATTTGGTCTTTTCAGGCTGTTTTGTTTTGTGGTCTGCATATTGTCATGCGCCTCTTGTTATCCAATTTAAATTGCTTTGTTTTGTCCTCTTTTCCTGGTGGTGTGGATGATTCAAACATGATATTAATTAGTCAAGGTTTCTGTGGTTGATCCGTCATATAGTGTTCAATACCAGGGTATACGTTGGGGCAGGAAAAAATACAAGCCATAAAATCCCCTGAGGAGCCTAGAAATCTGCAAAACAGGCTTGTAGGAATGAATTACCCTCTGTTTTTTTTTCTTGGCCTAACGTATGATAATAGTTATATCGATATTTTCTACATTTTCTCTCAAGCTAAACAACTTTAATGATACAAATGGCCATATTTGCCTTGTTTTACAGTCCCTAATCCCGGTCATGTCCAATCCCACTTAACCGCAATAAACATATTTCCAAGAAGTAGGATTCATATTTATAGACAAAATATTTTCATAAATAGGGCTTTAAAAAATTATTAAAACGTTCTGAATATGTATTTTTTACCATTATTGGATCCCTCCAGACATGAAATAGCAGCCATAGAGTCACCTTTACACACCTTTTACCCAATATAGTAGCCTTGAGTATGTACTACTGTAGGTTAGAGTACTCACTGGTAGTCCAGAGGATCCTCTCTACCAGTGTTTCTTAACCGTAGGGCTGGGGCCCATTGTTCAAGGTCATGTATAAAGAGGGTATGGACGACTAAACAACAGGCACCACGACTGCAACCAAGTACGTGTTATTGCTGTCATTTTGAGGTTTTATATATCTATATATATATATATATATATATATATATATATATTAGGGGTGTAGGAAAAAATCGATTTGAATATGAATTGCGATTCTCACGTTGTGCGATTCAGAATAGATTTTTTAAAAACATATATATATTTTTTTAATCAATCCAACAAAACAATACACAGCAATACCATAACAATACAATACAATTCCAAAACCGAACCTGACCCAGCAACACTCAGAACTGCAATAAACAGAGCAATTGAGGAGAAACAAACACAACACAGAACAAACCAAAAGTAGTGAAACAAAAATATTATCAACAACAGTATCGATATTAGTTATGGTTTCAGCATAGCAGTGATTAAAAATCCATCATTTACATTGTCATTAGACATTTATAAAAAAGAAAAAAAAGAACAATAGTGTCACAGTGGCTTACACTTGCATCGCATCTCATAAGCTTGACAACACACTGTGTCCAATATTTTCACAAATTAAAATAAGTCATATTTCTGGTTTGTTTAATAGTTAGAACAAATTTACATTATTGCAATCAGTTGATAAAACATTTTCCTTTATAATTATAAAAGCTTTTTTTAAAAAAATCAACTATTCTGCTTGCATGTCAGCAAACTGGGGTAGATCCTGCTGAAATCCTATGTATTGAATAAATAGAGAATCGCTTTGAATCGGAAAAATATCGTTTTTGAATCGAGAATCGCGTTGAATCGAAAAAATCGATATATTATCGAATGGCGACCCCAAGAATCGATATTGAATCAAATAGTGGGACACCCAAAGATTCACAGCCCTAATATATATATATATATACATATATATATATATATATATATATATATATATATATATATATATATATATATATATATATATATATATATATATATATATATATATATAATTCTATTTTAGTTACTTTGAATTTACAATCCCCTGGCACTGTTTTGTACCGTTTTTGTACTGTGATGTTCTTACTCTAATTAATATTTCTCAACTATTTGTAAGTAAAAAATTCAAAAATTAAAATCTTGCAAACCATCCATGTCCCTTTAGGGGCTCCGTAGAGTAACATTTGTTTAAATCAAATGATTCAGTAATTGTTACCTTTACAAAAAAAATTGTACTAATGAGTCAGTGTTTTGAATAGCCATTTGAAAAGATCAAGCTCTCTTTAAAGAACTTTTAATTCAATATAAAGATGAAATTCTCGCCTACCAAGTCCAACCCGGAAATGCGTCTTAGTCACGTGTTTGCAAACCCAGCAAATGGTAGGATTTAAAACAAGACACTTTTTTAAATTACACTGAACAAATATGTATTTTTAATTATTTTAACATTTCTGATGAATACTATCGAAATGAAGTCCGGTAAGTATCCTTATTACGTTAGTTTTATATACCAAACGTGACAGCTTCCGGCGTGACGTCATCACGTGGCAGCCAAGATGGCGGGCGCGGGGACGCGAGTTGTCCTGCATTGCTTCAGAAAATGTGGGACATCTTGTTCCAGTTTACATGCAATGTCGTCATTTGCAAGTCAGCAGGTAAGTTTGTTTTTTGTTTTGTTTTAGCAGTGAATGTTTCGTGACTTGTTTAAGAAGTGAGCACAAATGAGGTTCCGACACAGACGCCCTTGAGTTAGCTTCTTCGTGCTCGCTGACTCAACAATCCTTACAAATAAAATCTAGCTATGTTGTTTTTTATTCTATTAACTAATTTGCTGATATTATTTTTTTGTCATTATTTATCCCAGCTGAACTTTACATTTCTCCCAAGTGGACTGCTTCATACAGTTTGTTTGCGTATTTTCTACTGTTTATACGTGGTGCCTTTTAGTTTATTTTGTAATTTATGTTTATATTATATTCATATCCAACTTATATAAAGGCCTAATGTTCTATAATTAAGTAGATGATGTTTGATTAGTCTTTAGAGGGGAACTGCAGTTTTTTTAAACTGTGCCTGTCATTTTAACCATCCATCTTCTTCCGCTTATCCGAGGTCGGGTCGCGGGGGCAGCAGCCTAAGCAGGGAAGCCCAGACTTCCCTCTCCCCAGCCACTTCGTCCAGCTCTTCCCGGGGGATCCCGAGGCGTTCCCAAGGCCAGCCGGGAAACATAGTCTTCCCGACATGTCCTGGGTCTTCCCCGTGGCCTCCTACTGATTGGACGTGCCCTAATCACCTCCCTAGGGAGGCGTTCGGGTGGCATCCTGACCAGATGCCCGAACCACCTCATCTGGCTCCTCTCGATGTGGTGGAACATCGACTTTACTTTGAGCTCCTCCCAGATGGCAGAGCTCACCCTATCTCTAAGGGAGAGCCCCGCCACCCGGCTGAGGAAACTCATTTCGGTCACTTGTACCCATGATCTTGTCCTTTCGGTCATGACCCAAAGCTTATGACCATAGGTGAGGATGGGAACATAGATCGACCGTTAAATTGAGAGCTTTGCCTTCCGGCTCAGCTCCTTCTTCAGCACAACGGATCGATACAACGTCCGACCAGATCCCTTCAACGCCTTGACTGCGCCTAGAAATTCTGTCCATAAAAGTTCTGAACAGAATCGGTGACAAAGGGCAGCCTTGGCAGAGTCCAACCCTCACTGGAAAAGTGTCTCATTTTAACTATTTAAGTTTAAAGCAAGTGCTTCCTTCAAGTAGGGCTGGGCAATAAGGCCTTTTTTAAATATCTCGATATTTTTAGGCCATGTCACGATATATATCTCAATATTTTGCCTTAGCCTTGAATGAACACTTTACGCATATAATCACAGCAGTATGAAGATTCTATATGTCTACATTACAACATTCTTCTTCATACTGCTTTAATATATGCTCATTTTAAACTTCCATGCAGAGAGGGAAATCACAACTAATTCAATTGACCAAAACTGTATTTATTAAACAGTTATTAAGCAGTGGCACAAACATTCATGTCATTTCAAAACAGAAAGTGCAAGATTGTCAGAGATATTTGAAAATAAGCTATGAGTGCACTTTGGTGCGTAATGTCGCTAAGATGACATATGAAAACAACACTAAATTAAAGTGCACTTTTTGTACAGAACTCCACTACAATAGTTTCAACCTAATGGGACAATGAGAAACCTTGGAGGGGACCGCAGATGTGGGGACCCCTCTGACTCCCCAGCATAATACAACAATCACTTACTGTAAAATTTCTGCTCTCATTGAAAACCCGACTGATGGGATGTTCTTATATTCTCATTTAGATGAATAAGTAATCTTACATTTTTCTTTGTTTAAGTTTGCCACAGGCAAGTGTCTTTTTGTGTCTTTCTCTCCATCGCCAGGGAATATGTTGGATTTAAAAAAATAAAAACAGACATATTTTACAATTTTTTGTATGTCACAGATGAACAACTTTCCAATTTATGGCTACAACCTTTTATTATTTAAATGAGAGTCATGATTTGTAATGGAGAATTAAATTTTACTAAGCTCGGTATGTCCATATGTCTACACTGTAGCTGCACAAGCCAACTACTTCTCTATTATTACGGCCAGGCTAAAAATAGTCTGCCTATGTTAGCGCTTATAATAACGATATCGTTAATACTCGGTTAATATTCATGGTCACAAGTTCTATTGTTGGCGTTTTTTGGTTGCATTTTTAGAGTGATTTAGAGGCAGATTGGATTACTCTCATTATTTACATTACTAGCCACCTAGAATGAGCCGATTATTACAAATTAGAATGCAAAAAAAACATACTTGTGTGTTTTTTTTTCTGTCACAAGGATTGTGAATGATAGGCAACATTTAAATCAGTGCAGTTCCCCTTTAACAGCTGCAGAGTTTGTCATATAGATGATCTTTAAGCGGTATAAACATTTTGCTGGTGTTTTTATTTATGACTATATTATCCATTTCGAGAGGTAAATAAACCAGATCTAGCAGGTTTTTTTTTTTTGATTAAAATACAGTGGAGGGAGACCTGGGGTCCCTCTGTCGTTAGTTTTTTGAAAATGTGGCCCCGAGAACAAGCTGCACAAGCCAACTACATCTCTATTATTACGGCCCGACTAGAAATAGTCTGCCTATGTTAGCGCTTATAATAACGATATTGTTAATACTCGGTTAATATTCATGGTCACAAGTTCTATTGTTGGCGTTTTTTGGTTGCATTTTTAGAGTGATTTAGAGGCAGATTGGATTACTCTCATTATTTACATTACTAGCCACCTAGAATGAGCCGATTATTACAAATTAGAATGCAAAAAAAACATACTTATGTGTTCTTTTGTCCGTCACAAGGATTGTGAATGATAGGCAACATTTAAAACTGTGCAGTCCCCCTTTAACAGCTGCAGAGTTTGTCATATAGATGATCTTTAAGCAGTATAAACATTTTGCTGGTGTTTTTATTTATGACTATATTATCCATTTCGAGAGGTAAATAAACCAGATCTAGCAGTTTGTTTGTTTTTTTGATTAAAATACAGTGGAGGGAGACCTTGAGTCCCTCTGTCGTTAGTTTTCTGAAAATGTGGCCCCGAGAACAAGCTGCACAAGCCAACTACATCTCTATTATTACGGCCCGGCTAGAAATAGTCTGCCTATGTTAGCGCTTATAATAACGATATCGTTAATACTCGGTTAATATTCATGGTCACAAGTTCTATTGTTGGCGTTTTTTGGTTGCATTTTTCGAGTGATTTAGAGGCAGATTGGATTACTCTTATTATTTACATTACTAGCCACCTAAAATGAGCCGATTATTACAAATTAGAATGCAAAAAAACATACTTGTGTGTTTTTTTTTTCTGTCACAAGGATTGTGAATGATAGGCAACATTTAAATCAGTGCAGTTCCCCTTTAACAGCTGCAGAGTTTGTCATATAGATGATCTTTAAGCGGTATAAACATTTTGCTGGTGTTTTTATTTATGACTATATTATCCATTTCGAGAGGTAAATAAACCAGATCTAGCAGTTTGTTTGTTTTTTTGATTAAAATACAGTGGAGGGAGACCTGGGGTCCCTCTGTCGTTAGTTTTTTGAAAATGTGGCCCCGAGAACAAGCTGCACAAGCCAACTACATCTCTATTATTACGGCCCGGCTAGAAATAGTCTGCCTATGTTAGCGCTTATAATAACGATATCGTTAATACTCTGTTAATATTCATGGTCACAAGTTCTATTGTTGGCGATTTTTGGTTGCATTTTTAGAGTGATTTAGAGGCAGATTGGATTACTCTCATTATTTACATTACTAGCCACCTAAAACGAGCCGATTATTACAAATTAAAATGCAAAAAAACATACTTATGTGTTCTTTTTTCTGTCACAAGGATTGTGAATGATAGGCAACATTTAAATCAGTGCAGTTCCCCTTTAACAGCTGCAGAGTTTGTCATATAGATGATCTTTAAGCAGTATAAACATTTTGCTGGTGTTTTTATTTATGACTATATTATCCATTTCGAGAGGTAAATAAACCAGATCTAGCAGGTTTTTTTTTTTTTGATTAAAATACAGTGGAGGGAGACCTGGGGTCCCTCTGTCGTTAGTTTTTTGAAAATGTGGCCCCGAGAACAAGCTGCACAAGCCAACTACATCTCTATTATTACGGCCCGGCTAGAAATAGTCTGCCTATGTTATCGCTTATAATAACAATATCGTTAATACTCTGTTAATATTCATGGTCACAAGTTCTATTGTTGGCGATTTTTGGTTGCATTTTTCGAGTGATTTAGAGGCAGATTGCATTACTCTCATTATTTACATTACTAGCCACCTAGAATGAGCCGATTATTACAAATTAAAATGCAAAAAAACATACTTATGTGTTCTTTTGTCTGTCACAAGGATTGTGAATGATAGGCAACATTTAAATCAGTGCATTTCCCCTTTAACAGCTGCAGAGTTTGTCATATAGATGATCTTTAAGCAGTATAAACATTTTTTTGATTAAAATACAGTGGAGGGAGACCTGGGGTCCCTCTGTCGTTAGTTTTTTGAAAATGTGGCCCCGAGAACAAGCTGCACAAGCCAACTACATCTCTATTATTACGGCCCGGCTAGAAATAGTCTGCCTATGTTAGCGCTTATAATAACGATATCGTTAATACTCTGTTAATATTCATGGTCACAAGTTCTATTGTTGGCGTTTTTTGGTTGCATTTTTAGAGTGATTTAGAGGCAGATTGGATTACTCTCATTATTTACATTACTAGCCACCTAGAATGAGCCGATTATTACAAATTAGAATGCAAAAAAAACATACTTGTGTGTTTTTTTTTCTGTCACAAGGATTGTGAATGATAGGCAACATTTAAATCAGTGCAGTTCCCCTTTAACAGCTGCAGAGTTTGTCATATAGATGATCTTTAAGCAGTATAAACATTTTGCTGGTGTTTTTATTTATGACTATATTATCCATTTCGAGAAATAAATAAACCAGATCTAGCAGGTTTTTTTTTTTTTGATTAAAATACAGTGGAGGGAGACCTGGGGTCCCTCTGTCGTTAGTTTTTTGAAAATGTGGCCCCGAGAACAAGCTGCACAAGCCAACTACATCTCTATTATTACGGCCCGGCTAGAAATAGTCTGCCTATGTTAGCGCTTATAATAACGATATTGTTAATACTCGGTTAATATTCATGGTCACAAGTTCTATTGTTGGCGTTTTTTGGTTGCATTTTTAGAGTGATTTAGAGGCAGATTGGATTACTCTCATTATTTACATTACTAGCCACCTAAAATGAGCCGATTATTACAAATTAGAATGCAAAAAAAACATACTTATGTGTTCTTTTGTCTGTCACAAGGATTGTGAATGATAGGCAACATTTAAATCAGTGCAGTTCCCCTTTCACAGCTGCAGAGTTTGTCATATAGATGATCTTTAAGCAGTATAAACATTTTGCTGGTGTTTTTATTTATGACTATATTATCCATTTCGAGAAGTAAATAAACCAGATCTAGCAGGTTTTTTTTTTTTTTTGATTAAAATACAGTGGAGGGAGACCTGGGGTCCCTCTGTCGTTAGTTTTCTGAGAATGTGGCCCCGAGAACAATTTTTGTTTAATAGAAATGATTTAGAGTGTCCATTTAATGTAACATGCATGTATTTAGATTGCAGGTGGAATTTCCAATTGTTTGATTGGTTATGGATTGCTGCTAATTTTCTTCTTCCTGTCTTCCAGCTTGTCAGGAGGCAGATATGTACAAGCTCTGTCGTGCACAAAAAGAACCTGGCAGCTGATGGTCCCGGGAGGTTTACGGTGGAGTTTATCGAGAAGCAGGTGGAAGAGTTCAACATCGGCAAGCGGCACCTGGCCAACATGATGGGAGAAGACCCAGAGAACTTCACTCAAGAAGACATAGATGTATGTAAGAACTGAGGCTTGTGTTTATACTTTGGAAAGGACGTCTAAAATCCTTAAGGAAGGTTGGTCCGGATACAAGTTTTTCACTTACTATACTATAGCAATATTGCAGCCTTCAGTATTGGCCGATGCCAATATCTATTTAACACGATAACAACAGGAATCATGCATACTTTTATTACTTTTTTGGTAGGCGGGGTCTCTGCAGGTTTTAACAACTCAAAATTAAGGCTCTTGAAGAATTTTATAAATACAAATCAAGATGTATTTCACATCCGTACACACAAGAATGTACAATATATGAAGGGAAATGGTTTCCATCAATTTCCGGTACAGTAAAAGAAAGAAATAAAAACATAATGCGACTCCACTTTTGATAAACTTTGCACATCAAAGCTGCTAAAACTAATCCAGTGTAGGTCATTATACTTGGTATAAGCTGTACAAGCTTTGTATAATCGATGATAATTTAATATCTAACAATACATCTAATTTATAACCAATTTTATATCTGATATCAATATCAGCTCATATTTAAATGGGAACTGCACTTTTTTTGGAATTTAGCATATTGTTCACAAACAATATGAACGACATAACGACCAATTTATATATTTTTTAAATGTATTCTAACTCGTAAAATAAGTCCGCTAACAGCAGAGCCACTGGAAGGTCCTCTGTTCCGCCCATAAAATCCCCCAAAAAACCATCGAAAAAGCCCCAACAATTCTCCATTTACGTTTCATGACTTGTACATTAACCAAGTTTTAGTGATATTATTATTATAAACGCTAACGCAGACAAACTATAACGGCCCTGTGTTCACAAGCTTGTGTGCCAATGTTGACATGATCAAATGATGAGCTGCGTTCTCGCTTCCTTGCTGGTCAAACTCTATTCTAGACCATAAATCGTGCCTGTTACCTGGATAGTAGAAGGAAGAGGATGTAATCCAACACAAGTTGGTATACCTTGACAGCCAATTAAGACCCGGAAATGGTGAAAACGACACGAAAAGACGCTTGGGTCCACCCCCCTTTTCCTCGCGAAGATTATGAGTCATTCTTCATCTAATCTATTAAATAGCCAACATTTTAAGAATGAATCAAATATATAATTATGTTACATTGAGTCTATTAGAGTGCTAAAACTGACAATAGTTATTTATTAATATGCCAGTGTGAAGATTTGTAACATCACAAAATGCATTAGCTGTAAGTTTGTGAATAAAACAGCTCATTAAGACAACAACAAAAGCCCTTCTTTTACTGATATATCAACACATGACACTCCAGACCATACTTTTGTTTTTGCTAATCTCGTTTTGAAGTAACAAACTCAACAGTATTTAACGATACCTGTACATGTTGACAATCGCTTCGTTCCGAGACTATTGAATTTAGTCCCCGCTCCACCACCAAACTATATCTGACGTCAAAGACAAGCGCAGTAAGGATAATTATAGCCCGAATTTCTGAAGACGTGTTTTCATGCGTTACAATCTGAATGACTTTCAGCATAAACCACCCATTTCGATAGGAATGACATTTTGATCCGAACGTGTGTTCATTGTATTCCGGATGGTGTATTTACATGAAGCATTTTTATTCTGGTTAGGCTTTTAATCTGATTAAATGTGTCCATGTGCACATAGCAATTGAAAGAAACATAACTTAAAATCATTACTTATTTGTACACAAGTAACACGAAGCAGTTAGATTAGATTTTTTTAGATTTAGATTTATTGGTACCGGTTGGGGAAATTCCTTTTCACTGCTGTACATTTAGACATATAGACATTACACATCACAAAACAAACATAACAAAAAGACATCATACATGACCAAGACATTTACAGGCTTTGTTTGTCGGGCCTGTTGTTAAGGGCGGCTATAGCTGCAGGGATAAGGCTTTTCTTGAGGCAGGCCCTCCGGAATTTGATGGTTCTGTACATGGGGTAGTGGCATTATGTATTGGTGTAGTGGGTGACGGATATCCTGGATTATCGTGTTTACCAGTCGAATGATGGACCTTTGGTTTGAATCTGAAATGTTGGGTGTGGGTAGGCTGATGATTTTAGCTGCTATGTTTGTAATGCGTGTGAGTTTGGTCCGGTTGGTTACAGAAAGCCTGGTGAAAAAACATGTGGCACAGTAGCTAAGGATGGGTTGAACAATGATTTGGTAAAGTAATAACAGGAGATGAGGTGCAACATATAGTCCTTTAAGTTTTTGGATTGCTAACAGTCTTTGTTGACTTCTTTTTTGAATATCCGTGGTGTGCTGATCAAAGGTGAGTTTATTGAAGTTGCTTTCGATTGTATTTCGTTCGAAGCAAATGTTTGCCTTTGTGTACACGTGCGCGCATGCTCAGTAGCGGTGGGTTGCAGATTTTGACAGAATAATGGGTCGGAGAACTTTATTTAGCCAGTAAATCTACTGGTAAAATATTGGTTACAGTAGTTTTATTGAAAACCGCTTAAATGCTGTAAATGTGAGCAGAAAAGTTTTGCTCTTGTTCATTCAACCGAAAGTGTTGGTTGCACTTTCTTCAAGTACTATTTGAATACATTGGCCAATATTTGTTGTTTACTTGCTTGTTTGTATCCATAATTAATTTATATTTAATTCCCTTCACCTGCAGTATCCAGTATTTATTTCACAGTCACACTGGTTAATTTTTTTTTTTTTGCTGGGAAGTTTCTAAATCGACATCAGTTATTATTTTGTATTGTTCTTAAAATAAATACATTTGTCGCTGAATCTTATCGGCAACAACAAATTCTGAATAGAATTGTTGTTAAAACGAATCGGTACATCTCTAATTCCTGGGAATCATCGTCAAATTTTGTTAATGATTCCCTTGCAGCTTTTAATGGCCGGACATGACATCAGCACGCATGGCAGTGATCGGCGGCACAAACACTGGAGAGATATTCACGAGAAAGGATAACAAAAGGGCAACTTGCAATACTTACAAAGTAGATATTGTATCTAAGAAAGGAAATACGACCAGAAACATTACCACACACCAAATGTGATGACTTTAAATAAATCCTGTGTTTTCGATCTCTTGACACTGTCTTATTTAGTCTGATGCACAAACATGTTATGGAGGAAAACTCAAACACTGAGCTGCCAGTACAATGCAAGCTACTTGTACCCATAAGGAATTCTGTGTCAGTTATTTGGACACATTTTGGCTATAGTAAGAGTGACGTTGACTGAAAAGTAGAGGAGTCGTTGAGTGCTATTAACCGAAATCGAGGTAAAATGTTGATTTAATCTGGATTTAGTTTTTTACTATATCCAGCCAGCTATAGTTACAGTTAGGGGTGTGGGAAAGAATCAATTCGAATTTGAATCGTGATTCTCACGTTGTGCGATTCAGAATCGATTCTCAATTTTAAAAAATGATTAAAAAATATATATATAATTTATTTTTATTTTTTTTTAAATGTTTATCAATCCAACAAAACAATACACAGCAATACCGTAACAATGCAATCCAATTCCAGAACTGCAAAAAACAGAGCAATGGAGAGGAGACACAGAACAAACCAAAACTAGTGAAACAAAAATGAATATTATCAACAACAGTATCAAGATTAGTTATAATTTCAGCATAGCAGTGATTAAAAATCCCTCTTTGACATTATCATTAGACATTAATAAAATAAAAATAAAAATAACAATAGTGTCACAGTGGCTTACACTTGCATCTCATAAGCTTGACAACACACTGTGTCCAATATTTTCACAAAGATAAAATAAGTCATATATTTGGTTCGTTTAATAAATAAAAAAAAATACATTATTGCAATCAGTTAATAAAACATCGTCCTTTACAATTATAGAAGCTTTTTTAAAAAAATCTACTACTCAGCTAGCTTGTCAGCAGACTGGGGTATATCCTGCTGAAATCCTATGTATTGAATTAATACAGAATCGTTTTGAATCGGAAAAATATCGTTTTTGAATCGAGAATCCTGTTGATTTGAAAAAATCTATTTATAATCGAATTCACAACCCCAAGAATTGATATTGAATCGAATCGTGGGACACTCAAAGATTCGCAGCCCTAGTTACAGTATGACAATATTCTGTTTTATCTTCACATTAGTGCCTAATTTGATCTCCAAATAAAGTTGATGATAATATTTCTTATCAGCAACATTTATGGGACTATCTATCGTCCAGCAAAATTTCTTATTAGCCCAGGCCTAGATGTGCGTCTTCCCAACTTTTCTCAACACTATTTAACTTAGCTTGTTACCTTTTTGTGTCTGGTGCACATGTATCAGTTCTTTCTACAATTTCGACAAGATCAAACGTCAACCTTCTCCCTTGGCACTGCACCTGTTCCTTCATGAATTAAACCAGTTGAGCAGAGAAACACACACAATCTTTTTAACTTTCCATCACTTATTTGGCACTTGCACTTTGTTGCGCCATCTGTTGGACGGTTAATAACGAAGCATCCATGAATGCTGAACTCGGGCTGAACTGCTGCACACGTTGGCCACCCTCTGTTTGCTGTCATTGCTGTGACACACACACACACATGCACACACAAAGCTGTCCTTTCCTTGAACCAGTGAGCAGCTTGCGGTTTCTCGTCTGTCATTCGCATCGCGATTTGTAGTGTGACCTCTGTAGTTTTGTGATGTCATTTGCTTCTATTTGTATTTTCTCTCTGCCCCACCACAGAAAAGCATTGCCTACCTTTTCCCCTCGGGACTGTTCAATAAGAGGGCGCGACCCCTCATGAAGGTAAAGATAGCGACTGACAACATAAAATCTATGAAAGTTGAACAATATTTTGCTCACATTAACTCTTACTTTCTGCCTCTGTCTTTTTCAGCACCCGGAGGAAATCTTTCCAAAGCAACGGGGTACATAGAATCGTCTTAAATGCGTTTGTGACCCCTGGTGCATGCTCTACAGGTCTAACCGTGCTTTGCTCTCTTCGGGGCAGCTGTCCAGTGGGGAGCGGATAAGCGGCCGTTCGACTTTCTGTTTTACACGGGCAAACAGGGCTTCTACTCTTTGATGCACGTAAGTCAGCGTTTCATTGTGGCAAGTTGCCACAATAAAATGAATGTATGATGCCGAACACTAAGTTTTTACAAGGCACGTTTTTGATTATCGCATTGAAAAAAATCAAAACGTAAATGTGGCTATGTGTGGCCTGCAGCAATTTTTTTCTTACAAAAATACCGTTACTAAAAGAAAAAAGGGGATTAAAAGAGCAAACTGGTATAGTATAATGAAAAATTGTTGAAATGTTGACCCTTACAACTAGGGCTGGGCGTTATGGCATTTTTTAAATATCTCGATATTTTTAGGCCATATCGCGATATAAGATATATATTACGATATTTTGCCTTGGCCTTGAATGAACACTTGATGCATATAATCACAGCAGTATTATGATTCTATGTGTCTACATTAGGGATGCACCGATTAATCGGTAACCGAATATATTTGGCCGAATATGGCAAAAAAAGCCACATTCGGCCTTCGGTGGAATGAGTTAAGAACAAGGCCGAATAGTGGCGTGTGACGCAATTTTTTGACGCGGTGACGCAATCAACCAACGTGCGGTGACGCGGTGACGTTGGGATATGTTGTGTACCTGTATAAGTGTATGAGGTTACAAGCACACACTCTTTGAGATTTAGTGGGGCGTCTGTTTACAGTATTAGCCTGTTGTGTAGGCTACCTGTATAAGTGTATGAGGTTACAAGCAGACACTTAATTGAGATTTACTTGAGCCTTCTGTTTACATTATTAGCATATCTACTGTGGCTAAGCAGACTTTTGCCAAAAGGACAATAATTCATTTGTTGTGGGTTTATCCACTTCAATGCACTTTATTTTTTTTTGGAATGCATGTTTTGTATGAAGGCCTAATATAAATGAAAAACTTTGTGCTTTTTTTGAAAAGCAAAGGCTACTGGAATATTTAAAAAATGTCAATATTCAATTAAAAATTACTTTATTTGAAAAACATGTCTAAATATTTATTCTAGGCTATTTATGCAATATTTAAAAAATTGTGAAAAACTGCATTCATTATTCGGTATTCGGCCTTCGGCCAAGCGTTTAAATTTTATTCGGCTTCGGCTTCGGCCACAAATTTTCATTTCGGTGCATCCCTAGTCTACATCAAAACATTCTTCTTCATACTGCATTCATATATGCTACTTTTAAACTTTCATGCGCAGAGGGAAATCACAACTAAGTCAATTGACCAAAAGTGTATTTATTAAAGTTATTAAGAAATGGCACAAACATTCATGTCATTTCCAAAACAGAAAGTGCAAAATTGTCATAGACATTTTAAGTGTCAAATAAAAATGAGCTGCATAATAGGAAATCAAATAGTATTCATCCTTCACTGTGTGGTAGGTTACTACGGAAGTTCGGAAATTCTCTTCATTCTCTACCGAGTGACTTTTCAAATGATGCTACATATTAGCAGTAAGGCTACTTTTTAAAGCAACTTTTTTGCCCAACACTTGACAAATTATGGTTGTCTGTTCGACATATTCCCACTTGAAGCCGAACCACCGCCAGACGATGGACCCCGTGCTGTTTTTATTGGGAATTAAGTCTTCCTTCATTTGTTACCAGATACGCACCTTCTTTCTCCCGTATTACCACTCGTACGGCTATGTTAGCATCACAGCTAACGTTACCCAGTCCACTGCCTCTCTGCTGGGCGAGGGCGTGTACGTATGTGACGTGTACGTATGTGACGTGACATGTGTAAGAATGTGCGCCTGCTTGTCTGTGAGAAGGAGAGAAAGGAAAGAGTGAGAAGAGCCTGTAGTGTAATGCCCGCAGCTGAAAGCAATTGCGTGAGAACGTATACACGAATATTACGGTAGTCATTTTCTACATCGCACAGAGACAAACCCGCGATATATCGATATATCGCCCAGCCCTACTTACAACACAATTTTGTTTTATGTTTTTTAATAAACACTTTGAGATTACTTGGATTTTTGCATAAAATGGGCATTAAATGCATTCTGATCGTCCTCTAAGTCACAACAATAGACAATCTGCTTAAACTAATACTGCACAAAAAAAAGATATTTTCTAATTTTTTATTGAACACAACATGTTCCAACCCGTGCAGGGTGGAAAAAGTATGTGAACCTTTGGATTTAATAACTGGTTGAAACTCCTTTGGCAGCAATAACCTCAACCAAATGTTTCCTGTAGTTGCAGATCAGACCCGCACAATGGTCTAGAGGTATTTTGGACCATTCCTCTTTACAAAACTGTTTCAGTTCAGCATTATGCTAGGGTTTTTCTGGTGTAAAACGCTCTCTTGAGGTTATCCCACAGCATCTCAATTGGGTTGAGGTCAGGACTTGAGAAGGTGTATTTTCTTCTGTTTAGCCATTCTATTGTTGATTTACTTTTACGCTTTGGGTCATTGTCCTGTTGCATCACCCATTCTCTTTTGAGCTTCAGTTGGCAGACAGATGGTCTTAAGTTTTCCTGCAAAATGTCTTGATACATTCGGTAATTAATTTTTCTGTCAATGACAACAATCTGTCCAGGCCCTAGGACAGCAATGCAACCCCAAACCATGATGCCCCTTTTGACCATATTTCACTGAGGGGAGGACGTTTTGATGTTGGCGTGCTGTGCCTTTTTTCCCCTCCAAAAAGTGTTGTGTGTTTCTTCCAAACAACTGTAATTTGGTTTAATTTGTCTACATAATATTGTGGAACATCTAGGTGCTCTTTTGCAAACTCCCAACATGCTACAATGTTTTTCTTTGACAGTAGTGGCTTCCTCCGTAGTGTTCCTCCATAAAGTCCGTTCTTGTTTCATGTTTTCCTTGTTGACTGGTCAAAAAAAATGTTAGTATGGGCTAAAAGTCTTTAGATGACACTCAACGATTTTTTTTCCCCCTTCATTGAGCATTCTGCGCTGTGCTCTTGCGGTCATCTTTACAGGATGACCACTCCGAGCGACAGTAGCAACAGTGCTGAACTTTCTCCATCCACATTTAATGCCGTATTTATGTGCAAAAATCCATGTAATCCCAAAGGGTTCACATAGTTTTTAACAGTCACAGTTTTTTTCATAGTATGACCAGGGGTGCGACTTATACTCAGGAGCGACTTATGTGTGAAATGATTAACACATTACCGTAAAATATCAAAAAATAATATTTAGTTCATGCACATAAGAGACTACACTTATAAGATTTAATGGGGTTTATCGATTAATAATGACAGATTGTTTGGTAAGGTTATAGCATGTTCTATATGTTATAGTTATTTGAATGATTGTTACCATAATATGTTAGGTTAACATACCAAGCACCTTCTCAGTTGGTTATTTATGCATCATATAACGTACACTTATTCAGCCTGTTGTTTACTATTCTTTATTTATTTTAAATTGCCTTTCAAATGTCTATTCTTGGTGTTGGGTTTTATCAAATACAATTCTACAAAAAATACGACTTATACTCCAGTGCGACTTATATATGTTTTTTCCTTCTTTATTATGCATTTTCGGCAGCTGCGACTTATACTCTGGAGCGACTTATACTCTGAAAAATACGGTACATTATTTGATTGGTTTTGAAAATGACTTATCCCCAAATCCTGAGTAGTGTGCAGCCTTCAGTATAAAAACAGTTTGGACACCCCTGACATAGGCTATTCTATGTTTTACATAACAATTCATGTTTGTTTGAAATTTTCACCTGCAATCTTTTCACCTGTTTTAAGGACACACAGAGTAAAATCCTAAACATTGAGAGGCATCAGGATCGTCTACGAGCCAAAGGACTCTTTTCCGATGACGTCAAGCCAATGTAGGGGCAAGTGTTTTTTGTGGGGGGGAAGCATGTTGATCTGAAATGTTTCAATCTAAAAAAAATCCAATTACCGGTATCTTTCCCCTTCAGTGCTCTGAGTGCCAGCAGGTGGGTCCTGAAGGAGGAGTTGGAAGATTTGCTTGTGGAGACCATCTCTGTTCACGATGTAAGCACATTTAATGTTCCTTTTGGCGTATGATTGGTCTTATGGTTAGTAAAGATGTAACACTACGGTATCGTCACAATTCAATGCCTCAGTATTATATGTGATGGTTCGGTTTATGATGAGGTGGCGACTTGTCCACTGTGTGCCCTGCCTACCGCCTGAATGCAGCTGAGATAGGCTCCCGCACCCCCCGCGACCCCGAAAGAGACAAGCGGCAGAAAATGGATGGATGAATGCGTTCGGTTTATTTACTGTAAGTGTACAATATGCAACATAAAAGTTATTGGCTTTTGTTTTTACAGCTTTAATGATTTAAACGATTACATATAAACAACTTTGAGCAGGTATTTTTTTAAATATATTTCTTGGATATAAAGTTAATAAATAAACAAACACGATATGTAGGAAAAGTCAAAATGAATTTGAAACAATGCCTATAAGGGCTGCAATTTGAATGGGGGGTATATATTTTTAAAAGCTTAAATTTTTTTAATCTATGTATTTAAAGAACAATATTTGCACTGTTAATCAAATAGTTTTTTTTAAAGAATTATTAGTATGAACATTTCAGCTTTTTCCTCATTATTTTCGGCATCTTTGTTCTATTTATGGAATATCTTCTACATTGTGTCACGGGCCAATAAAAACGAGTCATTTTCTGCAAATGGACTGCGAAGAGGTGGCGATTTGTCCAAGGTGTACTCCGCCTTCCGCCCATGTGCAGCTAAGATAGGCTCCAGCACCCCACACTACCCCGTAAGAGAGAAGCGGTAGGAAATAGATGGATGGATGGCCCCTGGGCCGTTGGACACCCTTTCTGCACTTTAAACACAGGGAAGGCGTTATGTTACCAAATGGTGGAAGACGGTCTGCATGTCTTCTTTACCAGTTTGTTGGCAACATAACTCCAAATGTTATGGATAGACTTTGATGAAATGATCAGAAAATTTCCATAAAAAACAATTCCTCTTATATACGCCGATCACATTTTTCCCCACTGCTTCCTCCTGCATTCCACGCCCTCACCATTCGGTCACGTGCTGCGCAGATAATTATGGGAGTGGTAGTTTATTTTTACACCGGCCAATGCAAAAGCGCCAGAAAAAAATTACTACTACCACCGTATTTTCGGATTATAAGTCGCTCCGGAGTATACGTCGCACCGGCCAAAAATGCATAATAGAGAAGGAAAAAAACATATATACGTCGCACTGGAGTATAAGTCGCATTTTGGGGGGGAAATTTATTTGATAAAATCCAACACCAAGAATAGACACTTGAAAGGCAATTTAAAATAAATAAAGAATAGTGAACAACAGGCTGAATAAGTGTACGTTATATGAGGCATAAATAACCAACTGAAAAGGTGCCTGCTATGTTAACCTAACATATTATGGTAAGAGTCATTCAAATAACTATAACATATAGAACATGCTATACATTTACCAAACAATCTGTCACTCCTAATTGCTAAATCCCATGAAATCTTCTTCCTCGATGTCGCTTCCAAACAACTCTGCCGAACTCCAAAGGTATGCGCCGCTTCCTCTTGTCGTTTTCTGCTCCATATTTCACTACGTCCTGCTTGTAATCTGCAGTACATGATTTCCTTTTTGGTGCCTTTTTTGTTCAGCCCTTCTCAGTTTTTATAAGTTACCACCCAGGTTGAAATGATCCATTTTAATAGCTACGGCAGTAGCATTTAGCAGTTAGCATCCCATGACCCACACTACACTTCTGCCATGACCCTCCCCCGCCAAATTCTTATTGGTTGACGTGTATGTGACGATTGGTGACGATTTCTTCGTCTCTTCCGCGAATGAAATAAATAATATTATTTGGTATTTTATGGGAATGTGTTAATAATTTCACACATAAGTCGCTCCGGAGTATATGTCGCACCCCCGGCCAAACTATGAAAAAAAACTGTGACTTATAGTCCGAAAAAAACGGTAGTTTTTGTTTAATACTGTCTGACGTCACGGCATTAATGTGATGATTTTAAATCCGCAATACCACTTTATCTACAATACCTTTACACTCCTTATGGTTTTCATGCAACACCCACAAAAACCCTTAGAATGTGTGTTATTGCTATGGTGCCATCTTGTGGACGACTTTGCTCACTGCACTCACAACGCTCAGTACAGTATTTTCCTTCTGTTTGTGGTTGGAAATAGATGTACAAGTGCTGTTGCGTCTATTAGTCATCCATAGTGTTTCTACTTGTGTGGTTTCTTCATTCATCACTCCAAGCAGCACTTGTAAGTGTTACAATGTAACCAAAATAATTCTGACTTACCGGTACTAAACCGACGATAGTTGGATCATATTTGTATGTGCTATCGTAATGTTTTCAAGCTGGCGTAATTAGCATATGCTCACATGTTGTAAGTATTGTTAACTTACAATGGCATTCTTTTTGTATTGTTTCAGTTTCACACATTCCTCAGTAAATCCACCAAAACGTCACCGTTGAGTTATTGTGTTTGTTTAGCTGACGAAAGCAGTGTTTTTCAACCTTTTTTGAGCCAAGGGAGCTTTTTTTGTGTTTAAATATGCGGAGGCACACCACCAGCAGAAATCATTAAAAAACGAAACCTGGTGGAAAGTAAAAAGTCGTTGTCGCAATTGTTGGATATGACTTTAGAGCATAAGCAAGCATGTGTCACTATAGCTCTTGTCTCAAAGTAGGTGTACTGTCACCACCTGTCATAGCATGCTGTGACTGATTTGTAGTGTTGTTTTTCTTGTCTTACGCTCCTATTTTGGTGGCTTTCTCTCTTTTTTTTTGGTATTTTCCTGTAGCAGTTTCCTGTCTTCCTTTGAGAGATATTTCTCTCATCTACTTTGTTTTAGCAATCCAGAATATTTTAGTTGTTTTTATCCTTCTTTGTGGGGACATTGTTGATTGTCATATCATGTTCGGATGTACATTGCGTAGTAAGTTTTTGCTGTCGTCCAGCATTCTGTTTCTGTTTACTTTGTAGCCATTTCAGTTTTTACTTTGGTTCTGCATAGCCTTCCCTAAGCTTCAATGCCTTTTCTAAGAGGCACTCAGTTTGGTTTATTTTTGGTTTAAGCATTAGACACCTTTTTACCTGCATGCTGCCTCCCGCTGTTTCCCACATCTACAAAGCAATTAGCTACCTGCCACCATCTACTGATTTGGAAGAGTATTACACGGTTACTCTGCGGAGCTCTAGACAGTACCGACACTTAACAAGAACTCATAATTTACAGACTATAATTACTGGTTTTCAAAACATATTTTTAACCCAAATAGGTGAAATTAGATTATCTCCCACTGCACACCAGACTGTATCTCAGTTCCTGAAAAAGACTGGACTAAAGAGCGAGCTGCAGCTAGTAGGTCCATGGCGATGAGTTTTGTTTTGTTAGAGCCGCCGTTTTACTGCCGTGTTATTTGGAAACAATTAAGGTATGTAAATAAATATTTACAACATCTTTCTGTGTAAATAACTCGTTTTTTGGGGGCGGTTTAGCTCGGTTGGTAGAGTGGCTGTCCCAGAAACTTGAGGGTTGCAGGTTCGATTCCCGCTTCTGCCAACCTAGTCACTGCCGTTGTGTCCTTGGGCAAGACACTTTACCCACCTGCTCCCAGTGCCACCCACACTGGTTTGAATGTAACTTAGATATTGGGTTTCACTATGTAAAGCGCTTTGAGTCACTACAGAAAAAGCGCTATATAAATATAATTCAATTCCCAATTCACTTACAACACATATATGTGTTGTAAGTGAACTCCCTTTTTAGACCAGTTGATCTGCCGTTTCTTTTCTTTTTCACCTATGTCCCACTCTCCCTTGTGGAGGGGGTCCGGTCCGATCCGGTGGCCATGTACCGCTCGCCTGTGTATCGGCTGGGGACATCTCTGCGCTGCTGATCCGCCTCCGCTTGGGATGGTTTCCTGCTGGCTCCGCTGTGAACGGGACTCTCGCTGCTGTGTTGGATCCGCTTTGGACTGGACTCTCGCGACTGTGTTGGATCCAATATGGATTGAACTTTCACAGTATCATGTTAGACCCGCTCGACATCCATTGCTTTCCTCCTCTCCAAGGTTCTCATAGTCATCATTGTCACCGACGTCCCACTGGGTGTGAGTTTTCCTTGCCCTTATGTGGGCCTACCGAGGATGTCGTAGTGGTTTGTGCAGCCCTTTGAGACACTAGTGATTTAGGGCTATATAAGTAAACATTGATTGATTGATATCTGCAGCTTATAGTCCGGAGCGGCTAATATATGGAAAAAACATGTTTTTCTTTCAAAATTTAGTGGGTGCGGTTTTTACATATTGATGCGCTCTATAGTCTGGAAAACACAGACATGCATACACAGAAATCAGTGTATGCATGCCAGCCTGATCACTGACACCTTGCTTGTGTTTTTCATTTCAGTACAACCGCTTTCTCCTGATGATGGAGCGTCTGTTGTCCCTGCCGTACTGCAGCCTGGAGGAGCAGTTCGTCATGACTTACCGGCAGCAACTTGCGGCCGTGTCCAAAAAGGAAACGATCCCAGCGCTAGAGAAAGATGAAAAGGGCGTGGCCTATAGCACCGCTGATGGTACAGGCACACTCCTGGACGCAGTTTTGTGATTTATCATGTTGACTGTGCATTGCCGCGTGAAAAAAATCAAACGATTGTTGCCCATGATTGTCAGGACGAAGAAAGTCATCGAATGCCTCTGTGGTTCTGAGAGATAGTGGCTCTGGATCTATCAGCATAAACGGGCAGCACTACATCCCGTACTTCCCTGTGCTACAAGACAGGTTGGCGAGGGGGGGAAACATTGAATTTTTGTCTCTTCCGGACGTTAACTCATCCTCACGTTTTGTACCCTTTTCGTGGTGTGCACACAGAGTACAGTTAATGTTCCCCCTCCAGTTTATGGGCATGCTGGGACGCTTCGACCTGGAGTGCAGCGTGAGCGGTGGTGGACGGTCCAGCCAGGCGGGTGCGTTGCGACTCGCTATCTCCCGAGCCCTTTGCGGCTTTCTGTCGGCGGGAGACATAGAAAACATGAGGCAAGGTAAGGAGGCTGCTTTTTGCTCTTCTGTGAACGCAAAAGACATTTTGGAGAGACCTTTACAAAATGACTTATCTAACAGAGTCACTATTTGAGGTATTTAATCTCTTTGTTGTCTAGCTGGTTTGCTGACCTCAGACCCAAGAGTGAGAGAAAGGGATAAGCCGGGTCAGGAAGGTGCCAGGAGGAAATACACCTGGAAGAAACGCTGAGGGTAATACTGCCTGGCTCCTTTGTTCACTATACCTCAATTTGAACTGAGATCACTCACTCCTGCAAGTGAAACATTTATTGCTCAACATATGGCGTCTAATCTCAGAAAAGACTGATTATGTTGCATCATGTTTTTGTATATGAATAAACTTCCACTTCTTTTTTGAAATGATTATTTACCTTTTTGCATTACTAGACTTCTCAGAAACTTTTACCGGGTTTATGTTTTTGGGCAGAACCGTAGTGTGTGAGTTCCCACTTAAAATTTAGAGCAAGATCCATGTTCGGAATTAAAATCAGTTACTTCAGTCCTTTCTGTGAGGAGGTGACATGCTTTCCCTGCTACTGCCCAGGTTTGATTGATTGATTGATACTTTTATTAGTAGATTGCACAGTACAGTACATATCCCGTACAATTGACCACTAAATGGTAACACCCCAATAAGTTTTTCAACTTGTTTAAGTCGGGGTCCACGTTAATCAATTCATGGTACACTTGTTTCCTCTCACAACATAAAATATGTATTTCAGGTTCATTTACCACCATATTGTCTACAACTTCCCTGAACAGGATAAGTGATGTACACTCAGTCCAGTGATTGCCAAAACACAATTGTAGAGTCACACCCAATGTAGTCTGATGGAAAAATAAATGTCATCAGTGATCACGTTTGGCCTCTAGATGGTGCCAAATCCCCATTTATTGTGACGCTGCATTTTCAGCTGGCATTATCTATCTCTCCTAGACCAGTGGTTCTCAACCTTTTTTCAGTGATGTCCCCCCTGTGAACATTTTTTTAATTCAAGTACCCCCTAATCAGAGCAAAGCATTTTTGGTTGAAAAAAAGAGATAAAAAAGTAAAATACAGCACTATGTCATCAGTTTCTGATTTATTTAATTGTACAACAGTGCAAAATATTGCTCATTTGTAGTGGTCTTTCTTGAACTACTTGGAAAAAAAGATGTAAAAATAACTAAAAACTTGGTGAAAAATAAACAAGTGATACAAATAAAGATAAAGATTTCTACACATAGAAGTAATCATCAACTTAATGTGCCCTCTTTGGGGATTGTAATAGAGATCCATCTGAATTCTTGAACTTAATTCTAAACATTTCTTCACAAAAAGAGAAATATGGAACATGTCCACAAAAAATCTAGCTGTCAACACTGAATATTGCATCGTTGCATTTTTTTCACAGTTTATGAACTTACATTTGAGGTGGCGACTTGTCCAGGGCGTACCCCGCCTTCCGCCCGATTGTAGCTGAGATAGGCGCCAGCGCCCCCCGCGACCCCAAAAGGGAATAAGCCGTAGAAAATGGATGGATGGATTTATATTTTGTTTAAGTATTATTCAATAAATATATTTATAAAGGATTTTTGAATTTTTGCAATTTTTAGAATATTTAAAAAAAATCTCACGTACCCCTTGGCATATCTTCAAGTACCCCCATTTGAAAACCACTGTCCTAGACCAATACAATACATTGCCAGTAATGCTGATACCAATACTTTTTGCTTGACATTTTTAAGATGAGTTTGTTGATTTTGCCAGGGATACAGTTTTTTTTTTTTTTTTTTACAAAAAAGGTTTTAACAATTTGACCAAAAATTAAAAAAATATCAAAATACAATCATTCCTTTGTTATTAACGTGCATTGATTGCGTCAGAGACTTCACATGCAGTTGTTTGAGCAAAATAATGTCAGTGGTGCATTTTTAGCTGATAACTCATAACTTAATACCATG
>NC_084637.1:7358102-7380602 GCF_033978795.1 Nerophis ophidion
ATACGCTGAGAAAAGATACGTTAGTTGTCTCCTGGTGCGCGAGCCACGCACCTGATTTTCGCTTGTAGCATCGCTCCCTGCACGCCTCGCCTCTTTGCTCGGTCGTCGTCTCCGCCTCCTCGCCGCCATCTTCTCCGCCTCGTCACATTGACGTTAAAGATTTATTTTTTGTGAAGAAATGTTTAGAATGAAGTTCATGAATCCAGATGGATCTCTATTACAATCCCCAAAGAGGGCACTTTAAGTTGATGATTACTTCTATGTGTAGAAATATTTATTTATAATAGAATCACTTGTTTATTTTTCAACAAGTTTTTAGTTATTTTCATATCTTTTTTTTACAAATAGTTGAAGAAAGACCACTTATAATGAGCAATATTTTGCACTGTTATACAATTTAATAAATCAGAAACAGCTGACATAGTGCTGTATTTTGCTTCTTTATCTCTTTTTTTCAACCAAAAATGCTTTGCTCTGATTAGGGGGTACTTGAATTTAAAAAATGTTCACTGAAAAAAGGTTGGGAACCACTGGGTTAAATGTATTATTCTAACGTATCCTTTTTGTGACCCGGCGCGCAATAGGTGTGAATCTTTGGCCACCTAACGATTCGATCCGATTCTTATTCCTTGGCTGACGATTCGATTCAGAATCGATTTTCGCAATGTAGTATTGTAATGAAAATTAAAATCAATACAGGAAACAAGTTGCATGCAGATGGCCTAAAACCCCATTAATATATTTATAAACAGAAAAAAAATACATATTCTTTTATTAATTACTTAAAACTGAATCGATTACAAATTGGGATGAATAAGAATCGCAACTCAGATGTGCATGTATCCTTACAAAAGACCCCATGTTCCTTTCTCGTCACAGTAAGTGCTTTCCTTAGAGTTGTTCATAGTTCTGTCGTTGTGCAAGTTTTAGTTTATTTCCATAGTTTTGCCTTAGTGCAAGTCAAGTTTTGAACCTCCCCTGAGAGCGCCTTTTGTTTATACTCTTTGTTTTTTTTTTGTAATATTTTTGAGTTAAGATTAAAGATGTCCTTACCTTCACGCCGTCTACGCTCCAATCATTTTGCACCTCGGGAAAACAACCCTACCCCAAGTCCACGCCTTGACAATAATTCTCTGTTTTGATTACAAATATGTTTCTATAGTCCCCTTTATGCAGGATTAAATCAAGTAATAACCAAACTACAAGCAGCCCCAATAGTGAGTTTAAAGTCCTACTGAAATTAGATTTTCTTATTTAAACGGGGATAGCAGGTCCATTCTATGTGTCATACTTGATCATTTCGCGATATTGCCATATTTTTGCTGAGAGTATTTAGTAGAGAACATCGATGATAAAGTTCGCAACTTTTGATTGCTAATAAAAAAGCCTTGCCTGTACTGGAAGTAGCAGACGATGTGCACGGGTCGTCACGGGTTGTGGAGCTCCTCACATCTGAACATTGTTTATAATCATAGCCTCCAGCAGCTAGAGCTATTCGGACCAAGAAAGCGATGATTTCCTCCATTAATTTGAGCGAGGATGAAAGATTCGTGGATGAGGAAAGTTAGAGTGAAGCACTGGAAAAAAAAAATAAGAAAGAAAAAAGAAAAGAAAAGGCGACGGCAGTGGGAGCGTTTCAGATGTAATTAGACACATTTACTAGGATAATTCTGAAATATATCCCCTATCTGCTTATTGTTTTGATAGTGTTTTAGTGAGATTATAAAGTCATACCTGAAAGTCGGATGGCTGTGGTGAACGCCAGTGTCTCTGAGAGAAGCCGAGGAGCCAAGATCACGGCTGCCTTTTTGAGCTGCAGGAGGAGGTTGAATAATCCACCGAAATCTCCGGTAAGAGCCGACTTATCCATCCATCCATCCATTTTCTACCGCTTATTCCCTTTTTTGGGATCGCGGGGGGCACTGGCGCCTATCTCAGCTACAATCGGGCGGAAGGCGGGGTACACCCTGGACAAGTCGCCACCTCATCGCAGGGCCAACACAGATAGACAGACAACATTCACACTCACATTCACACACTAGGGCCAATTTTAGTGTTGCCAATCAACCTATCCCCAGGTGCATGTCTTTGGAAGTGGGAGGAAGCCGGAGTACCCGGAGGGAACCCACGCATTCACGGGGAGAACATGCAAACTCCACACAGAAAGATCCTGACCCTGGATTTGAACCCAGGACTGCAGGACCTTCGTATTGTGAGGCAGACGCACTAACCCCTCTGCCACCGTAAAACCCCAAGAGCCGACTTAATACCACAATTTTCTCATCCAAAAACTTGCTGGTTGACTTAGAGAAACATGTTTGCTTAACCGCTCTGTGTTAAAGCTTCACAACAAACAAAGAAACACCGGCTGTGTTTCGGTTGCTAAAGACAGCTGCAATCCACCGCTTTCCACCAACAGCATTCTTCTTTGACGTCTCCATTATTAATTGAACAAATTGCAAAAGATTCAGCAACACGGATGTCCAAATTACTGTGTAATTATGTGATGAAAAGAGACGACTTTTAGCTTTAAGTGGTGCTGGGCTAAAATGTTCCCTCCAACCAATAACGTCACAAGCACGCATCAACATAAGCGTCATCATTGCGCGACGTTTTTAACAGGATACCTCGCGGGAAATTTAAAATTGCAATTTAGTAAACTAAAAAGGCCGTATTGGCATGTGTTGCAATGTTAATATTTCATCATTGATATATAAACTATCAGACTGCGTGGTCGGTAGTAGTGAGTTTCAGTAGGCCTTTAAGCATTAGTTCCTTTGTGTGTGTGGTCCAAACCAACCGTGTTCGCTTGACCGCTCTGTTCCATAGTAAAGCTTCACCGTCATCTTTCGGGAATGTAAACAATGAAACACCGGCTGTGTTTGTGTTGCTAAAGGCGGGCGCAAAACACCGCTTCCCACCTACAGCTTTCTTCATTGACGTCTCCATTATTCATTGAACAAATTCCAAAAGATTCAGCAACACAGATGTCCAGAATACTGTGGAATTATGTGATGAAAAGAGACCACTTATAACTGTGAATGGTGCTGGAACAAAATGTCCTCTACAATGCATGACGTCACGCGCACGGGTCATCATACCGCGACGTTTTAGCATGATACTTCCGCGCGAAATTTAAAATTGCAATTTAGTAAACTAAACCGGCCGTATTGGCATGTGTTGCAATGTTAATATTTCTTCATTGATATATAAACTATCAGACTGCGTGGTCGGTAGTAGTGAGTTTCAGTAGGCCTTTAAGCATTAGTTCCTTTGTGTGTGTGGTCCAAACCAACCGTGTTCGCTTGACCGCTCTGTTCCATAGTAAAGATTCACCATCATCTTTCGGGAATGTAAACAATGAAACACCGGCTGTGTTTGTGTTGCTAAAGGCGGGCGCAATACACTGCTTCCCACCTACAGCTTTCTTCATTGACGTCTCCATTATTCATTGAACAAATTGCAAAAGATTCAGCAACACAGATGTCCAGAATACTGTGGAATTATGTGATGAAAAGAGACGACTTATAACTGTGAACGGCGCTGGAACAAAATGTCCTATACCATGCATGACGTCACGCGCACGGGTCATCATACCGCGACGTTTTAGCATGATACTTCCGCGCGAAATTTAAAATTGCAATTTAGTAAACTAAAAAGGCCGTATTGTCATGTGTTGCAATGTTAATATTTCATCATTGATATATAAACTATCAGACTGCGTGGTCGGTAGTAGTGAGTTTCAGTAGGCCTTTAAGCATTAGTTCCTTTGTATGTGTGGTCCAAACCAACCGTGTTCGCTTGACCGCTCTGTTCCATAGTAAAGCTTCACCGTCATCTTTTGGGAATGTAAACAATGAAACACCTGCTTTGTTTGTGTTGCTAAAGGCGGCCGCAAAACACCACTTCCCACCTACAGCTTTCTTCATTGACGTCTCCATTATTCATTGAACAAATTGCAAAAGATTCAGCAACACAGTTGTCCAGAATACTGCGGAATTATGTGATGAAAAGAGACCACTTATAACTGTGAACGGTGCTGGAACAAAATGTCCTCTACCATGCATGACGTCACGCGCACGGGTCATCATACCGCGACGTTTTAGCATGATACTTCCGCGCGAAATTTAAAATTGCAATTTAGTAAACTAAACCGGCCGTATTGGCATGTGTTGCAATGTTAATATTTCATCATTGATATATAAACTATCAGACTGCGTGGTCGGTAGTAGTGGGTTTTAGTAGGCCTTTAAGCATTAGTTCCTTTGTGTGTGTGGTCCAAACCAACCGTGTTTGCTTGACCGCTCTGTTCCATAGTAAAGCTTCACCGTCATCTTTCGGGAATGTAAACAATGAAACACCGGCTGTGTTTGTGTTGCTAAAGGCGGGCGCAAAACACCGCTTCCCACCTACAGCTTTCTTCATTGACGTCTCCATTATTCATTGAACAAATTCCAAAAGATTCAGCAACACAGATGTCCAGAATACTGTGGAATTATGTGATGAAAAGAGACCACTTATAACTGTGAATGGTGCTGGAACAAAATGTCCTCTACAATGCATGACGTCACGCGCACGGGTCATCATACCGCGACGTTTTAGCATGATATATCCGCGCGAAATTTAAAATTGCAATTTAGTAAACTAAAGCGGCCGTATTGGCATGTGTTGCGATGTTAATATTTCATCATTGATATACAAACTATCAGACTGCGTGGTCGGTAGTAGTGGGTTTCACTAGGCCTTTAAATTAAAACCTCTGGGTCCATGAAAATAGTTCCTCCTAAGCAGGTGCCGCTATAATGTTGTCCCCACTGAGCAGCTGTACCGGATGATGACACACCCCTGCAGACAAATGGATGGTTAGGGACAGCGATGGGGGTCAGTCGGTCCTCTAGGGACCCAAAAGTGACATCTCCCGCCACAGTTAGCAGGCCGGCAGCCAGCTTTGGTCAGTGGTCCCAGCAGGCCCGTTGCCCCCCCCCCCCCGCGGCCGTTAACGAGGTGACAGCGGAGGGCGGGAGGGTGTGTCATGGGGGAGTCAGCGGGGGGGCCTGATGTATCGCCAGCTCTGATGGGTTTGTCAATATCGCTTAGATCAGGAGTGAAGTGGGCTTGCTGTGAGACACGTGGGGCCTCCTGAGCACGCGTCATCGTTACATGCTCAACAACATCATTCTGTCTGCATGATTCACAGTACCTACACTGTATTTCTCGTTTTAGTTTTTTTACAGAAACATTCGTCAAACTTTGATTGTTGTCGACAGATCGGTGAGCACCGGTATGGGTTCGATACAAGCATGATGGACTCGATATTGTTCAGTTCCCTTCAGTTGATTTTCACAATTGCTGACTTTGCTTTTTCTTATCGGCTACAACTGCAACACAATTCTCAGCAGGGCCAAAGAAAGTTGTGAGTGCCAGCACTTTAAAGGCCTACTAAAACCCACTACTACCGACCACGCAGTCTGATAGTTTATATATCAATCATGAAATCTTAACATTGCAACAAATGCCAATACGGCCGGTTTAGTTTACTAAATTACAATTTTAAATTTCCCGCGGAGTTTCTTGTTGAAAACGTCGCGGAATTATGACGCGTATGATGACGTATGTTTGTGACGTTATTGGTTGGAGCGGACGTACTAGCTCAGCACCACTTATGGCTAAAAGTCATCTCTTTTCATCGCATAATTACACAGTAATTTGGACATCCGTGTTGCTGAATATTTTGCAATTTGTTCAATTCATAATGGAGACTATAAAGAACAATTCTGTTGGTGGAAAGCGGTGGATTGCAGCTGTCTTTAGCAACCGAGACACAGCCGGTGTTTCTTTCTTTGTTGTGAAGCTTTAACACAGAGCGGTCAAGCGAACATCTTTCTCTACGTCAACCAGCAAGTTTTTGGATGGGAAAATTGTGATATTAAGTCGGCTCTTACCGGAGACATCGGTGGATTATGCGTCCTCCTGCGGTAGCTGTCAAAAAAGGCTCCTCGGCTTCTCTCTGAGACACTGACGTGTTCACCACAGCCATCCGACTTTGAGGTATGTCTTTACAATCTCACTAAAACACTATTAAAACAATAAGCAGATAAGGGATCTTCCAGAATTATCCTAGTAAATGTGTCTAATTACATCTGAAACGCTCACACTGCCGCCGCCCGGATTGCAGCTGCCTTTAGCACCAAGACACAGCCGGTGTTTCTTTGTTTGTTGTGAAGCTTTAACACAGAGCGGTCAAGCGAACATGTTTCTCTACGTCAACCAGCAAGTTTTTGGATGGGAAAATTGTGATATTAAGTCGGCTCTTACCGGAGACATCGGTGGATTATGCGTCCTCCTGCAGTAGCTGTCAAAAAAGGCTCCTCGGCTTCTCTCTGAGACACTGACGTGTTCACCGCAGCCATCCGACCTTGAGGTATGTCTTTACAATCTCACTAAAACACTATTAAAACAATAAGCAGATAAGGGATCTTACAGAATTATCCTGGTAAATGTGTCTAATTACATCTGAAACGCTCACACTGCCGCCGCCCAGATTGCAGCTGCCTTTAGCACCAAGACACAGCCGGTGTTTCTTTGTTTGTTGTGAAGCTTTAACACAGAGCCCTCAAGCGAACATGTTTCTTTACGTCAACCAGGAAGTTTTTGGATGGGAAAATTGTGATATTAAGTTGGCTCTTACCGGAGACATCGGTGGATTATGCGTCCTCCTGCGGTAGCTGTCAAAAAAGGCTCCTCGGCTTCTCTATGAGACACTGACGTGTTCACCGCAGCCATCCGACCTTGAGGTATGTCTTTACAATCTCACTAAAACACTATTAAAACAATAAGCAGATAAGGGATCTTCCAGAATTATCCAAGTAAATTAGTCTAATTACATCTGAAACGCTCACACTGCCGCCGCCCGGATTGCAGCTGCCTTTAGCACCAAGACACAGCCGGTGTTTCTTTGTTTGTTGTGAAGCTTTAACACAGAGCGGTCAAGCGAACATGTTTCTCTACGTCAACCAGGAAGTTTTTGGATGGGAAAAATGTGATATTAAGTCGGCTCTTACCGGAGACATCGGTGGATTATGCATCTTCCTGCGGTAGCTGTCAAAAAAGGCTCCTCGGCTTCTCTCTGAGACACTGACATGTTCACCGCAGCCATCCGACCTTGAGGTATGTCTTTACAATCTCACTAAAACACTATTAAAACAATAAGCAGATAAGGGATCTTCCAGAATTATCCAAGTCAATTAGTCTAATTACATCTGAAACGCTCACACTGCCGCCGCCCGGATTGCAGCTGCCTTTAGCACCAAGACACAGCCGGTGTTTCTTTCTTTGTTGTGAAGCTTTAACACAGAGCGGTCAAGCGAACATGTTTCTTTACGTCAACCAGGAAGTTTTTGGATGGGAAAATTGTGATATTAAGTCGTCTCTTACCGGAGACATCGGTGGATTATGCGTCCTCCTGCAGTAGCTGTCAAAAAAGGCTCCTCGGCTTCTCTCCGAGACACTGACGTGTTCACCGCAGCCATCCGACCTTGAGGTATGTCTTTACAATCTCACTAAAACACTATTAAAACAACAAGCAGATAAGGGATCTTAAAGGAATTATCCCAGTAAATGTGTCTAATTACATCTGAAACGCTCACACTGCCGCCGCCCTGATTGCAGCTGCCTTTAGCACCAAGACACAGCCGGTGTTTCTTTGTTTGTTGTGAAGCTTTAACACAGAGCCGTCAAGCGAACATGTTTCTCTACGTCAACCAGCAAGTTTTTGGATGGGAAAATTGTGATATTAAGTCGGCTCTTACCGGAGACATCGGTGGATTATGCGTCCTCCTGCGGTAGCTGTCCAAAAAGGCTCCTCGGCTTCTCTCTGAGACACTGACGTGTTCACCGCAGCCATCCGACCTTGAGGTATGTCTTTACAATCTCACTAAAACACTATTAAAACAATAAGCAGATAAGGGATCTTCCAGAATTATCCTAGTAAATGTGTCTAATTACACCTGAAACGCTCACACTGCCGCCGCCCGGAGCCGTCCCTTTTTATTTATTTATATATTTATTTATTTTTTTCTAGTCCTTCACTATCAATATCCTCATCCACAAATCTTTCATCCTCGCTCAAATTAATGAGGAAATTGTCGCTTTCTCGTGTCCGAATTGCTCTTACCGCTGGTGGCTCACATTATAAACAATGTGAAAATGTGAGCAGCCCTCACACCAAAAAAAAAAATATGAGTAACTATTGATTTCAAGAAATTTGGCCAAATGATGGGGTCTATCAGAGGCATACAGTCATGGAAAAGGCTGCCAGTCCATGTCAGAAACTGTTAAAACTGGACTGAAACAGTCGTTGAAAACTAATAAGACATGCAAGCACAATTAGATTATTTACTTGTTTGTTTTATTTTTTTGGCCATGGTCTGTGCTTATGGTATGCTTGTAATGTGTAATGGCTTGTGATTTATGTATTGTTTTGTATCATGACCTGTTAAATGTTTACTGTATTAACTTGGACAACTGGGAACAATTAGCTATTGTGCTAACTCCGGTATATTTACATTGTTGCTCTATGTTGATGACTATGCATTGTCCTACTCCAAATGAATAACTAAAATAAAATAAAATAAATAACTCAAAGCAAAGTAGGAATGTGCCACAGACTTCCCTCACCTTTCTCGTTGCGTACAACTGCAAAACAAGCCACAGTAGGGCCAAAGAAAGTTGTGAGTGGCAGCACTTTGATAGAAAATATGAGTAACATTCAATTTGAGAAATAACTCAAAGCAAACTGGGAATGTGCGAAAGGCTTCCCTCACCCCTCATCACTCTCTGCTCATCGCTTTATTTACCATCAATAAAAGCAAAAGTCATTTATTTACTTCATTCTTCAATAATGTCCATCACATATTGTTTTGTGCATGTAAAACTGCTATTGTTCTCTGTCAAATGTGTAATAAAATAAATGCAATAATGTCGTTTTTTAGTCTTGTGTGCATTGGTGACTCAGTCTCTTTGCTTTGCTTATTGGGTAAAACTGCAAAACATGCCACAGCAGGGCCAAAGAAAGTTGTGAATGCCAGCACTTTGATAAAAAAAATATGAAGAACACTATTAAATTCAAGAAATAACTCAAATCAAAGAAGGAATGTACCCCAGGCTTTCCTCACCCCTCATCACTCTCTGCTCATCGCTGTCTTTACCATCAATAGAAGCAAAAGTAATTTATTTACTTCATTCATCATTAATATCCATCACACATTGTTTTGTGCATGTAAATCTGCAATTGTTCTCTGTCAAATGTGTAATAAAATAAATGCAATAATGTCGTTTTTTAGTCTTGTGTGCATTGGTGACTCAGTCTCTTTGCTTTGCTTATTGGGTAAAACTGCAAAACAAGCCACAGCAGGGCCAAAGAAAGTAGTGAGTACCAGCACTTTGATAAAAAAATTATTAGGAACACTGTTAAATTCAAGAAATAACTCAAATCAAAGAAGGAATGTACTACAGGCTTCCCTCACCCCTCATCACTCTCTGCTCATCGCTGTATTTACCATCAATAAAAGCAAAAGTAATTTATTTACTTCATTCATCTTTAATATTCATCAAACATTGTTTTGTGCATGTAAAACTGCAATTGTTCTCTGTCAAATGTATAATAAAATAAATGCAATAATGTCGTTTTTTAGTCCGGCGTGCATTGGTGACTCAGTCTCTTTGCTTTGCTTATTGGGTTCTACTGCAAAACAAGCCACAGCAGGGCCAAAGAAAGTTGTGAGTGCCAGCACTCTTATTAAAAAAAATATGGGTAACACTATTAAATCCAATAAATAATTAAATTCAAAGAAGGAATGTTCCCCATGCTTCCCTCACCCCTCATCACTCTCCGCTCATTGCTGTCTTTAACATCAATAGAAGCAAAAGTAATGTATTTATTTCATTCATCATTAATATTCATCACACATTATTTTGTGCATGTAAAACTGCAATTGTTCTCTGACAAATGTGTAATAAAATAAATGCAATAATGTTGTTTTTAGTCTCATGTGCATTGGTGACTCAGTCTCTTTGCTTTGCTTATTGGGTTCTACTGCAAAACAAGCCACAGCAGGGCCAAAGAAAGTTGTGAGTGCCAGCACTTTTATTAAAAAAAATATGAGTAACACTATTAAATTCAAGAAATAACTCAAAGCAAAGTAGGAATGTTCAACAGGCTTCCCTCACCCCTCATCACTCTCTCCTCATCACTGTATTTACCATCAATAAAAGCAAAAGTCATTTATTTACTTAATTCATCTTTAATATCCATCACACATTGTTTTGTGCATGTAAAACTGCAATTGTTCTCCGTCAAATGTGTAATAAAATAAATGCAATAATGTCATTTTTTAGTCCGGCGTGCATTGGTGACTCAGTCTCTTTGCTTTTCTCATTGGAAACAAATGCAAAACAAGCCACAGCAGGGCCAAAGAAAGTTGTGAGTGCCAGCACTTTTATCCCAAAAAATTTGAATAACACAAATAAATTCAAGAATAATTCAAAGGAAAGTAGGAATGTTCAACAGGCTTCCCTCACCCCTCATCACTCTCCGCTCATTGCTGTCTTTACCATCAATAAAAGCAAAAGTAATTTATTTACTTCATTCGTCATTAATGTCCATCACACATTGTTTTGTGCATGTAAAACTGCAATTGTTCTCTGTCAAATGTGTAATAAAATAAATGCAATAATGTCGTTTTTTAGTCCGGCGTGCGTTGGTGACTCAGTCTCTTTGCTTTGCTTATTGGGTAAAACTGCAAAACATGTCACAGCAGGGCCAAAGAAAGTTGTGAGTGCCAGCACTTTGATAAAAAAAAAATATGAAGAACACTGTTAAATTCAAGAAATAACTCAAATCAAAGAAGGAATGTACCCCAGGCTTTCCTCACCCCTCATCACTCTCTGCTCATTGCTGTCTTTACCATCAATAAAAGCAAAAGTAATTTATTTACTTCATTCATCTTTAATGTTCATCACATATTGTTTTGTGCATGTAAAACTGCAATTGTTCTCTGTCAAATGTGTAATAAAATAAATGCAATAATGTCGTTGTTTAGTCTTGTGTGCATTGCTGACTCAGTCTCTTTGCTTTGCTTATTAGGTTCTACTGCAAAACATGCCACAGCAGGGCCAAAGAAAGTTGTGAGTGCCAGCCCTTTGGTAAAAGAAAAATGAGAAAAACTATTGAATGGCCCACCCCGGGTCCCGAATCCGAACAGCTAGCACTTCATCTGTGGTATTCTAATAACCTCTCCACGCAGGAGAGCGAGGCAGAGCAGAAAAAATGCGGCAGATCAACTGGTCCAAAAGGGGAGTCTATTCAAAGCAGGGGTTTCAGACATGCGGCCTGCGAGACGTTGTTTTGCGGCCCCCACCTTAATATGAAAGTTTAATGTTAGTGCGGCCCGCGAGTTTTGTATGAATGGCGCTCGACAGCGTTGTGTGCGGAGCTGAAGGAATCTACCAATCACGGTGTGGTATGTGGCTCTCGAGGGCTGAACATTGACGTCACTTGCGCCCCCCCCCCCCCGGTTTGCTCCAGACGGAGACGATTTTTGTTATTTGGGTCCAAAATGGCTCTTTAAACATTCTGGGTTGCCTACCCCTGCATTAGTGGAAAAGCAGCAAATGAGTGAAAGCGACAGAGACGTTGCCATGGAAACGAGGGTTTTCTAACGTGCCTTGCTGCAGTCGCACCGCGACACCTCTCCGTCAGTAATAACAGTCCCCGATAACCCGGATCAATTCCTACCATTATTTGTTTTTTAAAATTATTTATTTAGCATTGCCTCACATTTCTTAATCCTCATTTTGTTCATTTATATTTTGATTTTACTTGGTGTTGAAAATAAAAATAAAGACATTTTTTTAAGAAATCTTTTCTCGCGGCCCAGCCTCACCCAGACTCTGCCTCCATTGGGCCCCAGGTAAATTAAGTTTGAGACCCCTGATTTAAAGTCTAGTGTATTCGAATGAGTTTTAAGATGGGACTTAAATGCTTCTACTTAGGTAGCGTCTCTAACTAACACCAATAAACTGTATTGTTAAATTGTTCACTGTGACAGTCGCTTGCTGTCGTGCGGGTTCCCAGGACCACCCAGGAAGGACATTGCTTTTGAGCTTGTTTGACTCTTGTTTATTTTGCAATACGGCTTTATCTTAAGTTCGGATCGTTTTTCAGCTGCTCCTCTCCACTGCTCGCTCACGGTCTGCTTTTCAGCCGTTGTCCTCGTCTGCTCTTTGCTTTCGCTCCTCGGTCACTGCTGCATTCTCTCCTCCTCCTTCTGCCCCGATCCCTCCTCCTTCTCCCCTGCACTTGACTGCGGCGTCGCTCCTGGCACGCTCCTTTACTTAGGTAGCGTCTCTAACTAACACCAATAAACTGTATTGTTAAATTGTTCACTGTGACAGTCGCTTGCTGTCGTGCGGGTTCCCAGGACCACCCAGGAAGGACATTGCTTTTGAGCAGGTCTGACTCTTGTTTATTTTGCAATACGGCTTTATCTTAAGTTCGGATCGTTTTTCAGCTGCTCCTCTCCACTGCTCGCTCACGGTCTGCTTTTCAGCCGTCGTCCTCGTCTGCTCTTTGCTTTCGCTCCTCGGTCGCTGCTGTATTCTCTCCTCCTCCTTCTGCCCCGATCCCTCCTCCTTCTCCCCTACACTTGACTGCGGCGTCGCTCCTGGCACGCCCCTTTACTTAGGTAGCGTCTCTAACTAACACCAATAAACTGTATTGTTAAATTCTTCACTGTGACAGTCGCTTGCTGTCGTGCGGGTTCCCAGGACCACCCAGGAAGGACATTGCTTTTGAGCAGGTTTGACTCTTGTTTATTTTGCAATACAGCTTTATCTTCAGGTCGGATCGCTTTTCGGCTGCTCCTCTGCACTGCTCGCTCACGGTCTGCTTTTCAGCCGTTGTCCTCGTCTGCTCTTTGCTTTCGCTCCTCGGTCGCTGCTGCATAATCTCCTCCTCCTTCTGCCCCGATCCCTCCTCCTTCTCCCCTGTACTTGACCTCGCCGTCGCTCCCGGCACGCCCCTTTACTTAGGTAGCGTCTCTAACTAACACCAATAAACAGTATTGTTAAATTCTTCACTGTGACAGTCGCTTGCTGTTGTGCGGGTTCCCAGGACCACCCAGGAAGGACATTGCTTTTGAGCAAGTTTGACTCTTGTTTATTTTGCAATGCAGCTTTATCTTCAGGTCGGATCGCTTTTCAGCTGCTCCTCTCCACTGCTCGCTCACGGTCTGCTTTTCAGCCGTCGTCCTCGTCTGCTCTTTGCTTTCGCTCCTCGGTCGCTGCTGCATTCTCTCCTCCTCCTTCTGCCCTGCACTTGACTGCGGCGTCGCTCCGGGCACGCCCCTTTATTTAGGTAGCGTCTCTAACTAACACCAATAAACTGTATGGTTAAATTGTTCACTGTGACAGTCGCTTGCTGTCGTGCGGGTTCCCAGGACCACCCAGGAAGGACATTGCTTTTGAGCAGGTTTGACTCTTGTTTATTTGCAATACAGCTTTATCTTCAGGTCGGATCGCTTTTCAGCTGCTCCTCTACACTGCACACTCACGGTCCGCTTTTTAGACGCCGTCGCCATCGTCCTCGTCTGCTCTTTGCTTTCGCTCCTCGGTCGCTGCTGCATTCTCTCCTCCTCCTTCTGCCCCGATCCCTCCTCTTTCTCCACTGCGGTGTCGCTCCCGGCACGCCCCGCCTCTCCGCTCGTCCGCATTCTCCGCCTCCTCGCCGCCATCTTGGGCCGGGCTACAGCGTGCCCTGCCCCGCTGCTCGTTTTGCCGGCTCCGCCTCTCCATATTCCCATTTTAGCGTGCTTAGTATATTGTGTTTTAATTTGATGATCAACAAATCAAAGTAACTTGATATCGGGTCGATATCAAGGAAGAGTTTGTGAACGTTACAAAATCAATGAATAAAAGTGGATATTTGGTTATGAAACCCCCAGAAGTAAAATGTTTTGTTGCGTCCATTCAAGCATTAAAGCCCATAAATGACATTAAGAACATACACATACACACACCAACACACTGCCTTGCTGACAGACCGAGGCGCGGGTGCGTGGATTAAACCGGAGCCGCAGAGAAGCGCGAGCCGGCGAGATAGAAAAGAGACGAGGTGAAGGGAAAAGAGAGCACGCTTAGGCCGTCTCGCTCCGTATCTCATTAACCAAAGCGAGAGGCGGATTGGAAAAGAAGCATCAGCCACATTTGGTGGTGTAACCATTTCTAGCCGCTGGATTTAATAGATTACTAATGAAGGGGCCTCAGGTACTCGCAGGTTAGACATTAGAGACGGGCGCCACAAATGAGTTCTCTAATCCGCGCGGTTTCTCCGCGTTGATATGTGAGCGCGCGGATGCTCGGACGCGGCGGCCGTGTTGTCGTTTGCAGGTAATCGTGACCCGGCGAGGACCGGGAAGCGCTGAAAGGTGCAGAGCTCACAAGTCCTCCAATCTGACCAATCCTCTTAGCGAGACGCGCTTAAGAAGAGGGAGGTAAAGCGGCGTGCGCGTATGTGCAATAATGCAGTGTTTTTCAACCACTGCGCCGCGGCAGACTGGTGTGCCGTGAGAGATTATCTAATTTCACCTACAAACCCCGTTTCCATATGAGTTGGGAAATTGTGTTAAATCCTTTTCAACCCATATTCAATTGAATGCACTACAAAGACAACATATTTGATGTTCAAACTCATAAACTTTATTTTGTTGTTGCAAATAATAATTAACTTAGAATTTCATGGCTGCGACACGTGCCAAAGTAGTTGGGAAAGGGCATGTTCACCACTGTGTTACATCGCCTTTTTTTTTTATCAACACTCAATAAACGTTTGGGAACTGAGGAAACTAATCGTTGAAGCTTTGAAAGTGGAAATCTTTACCATTCTTGCTTGATGTACAGCTTAAGGCGTCGTATTTTACGCTGCATAATGGCGCCACACATATTCGATGGGAGACATGTCGGGACTGCAGGCGGGCCAGGAAAGTACCCGCACTCTTTTACTACGAAGCCACGCTGTTGTAACACGTGGCTCGGCATTGTTTTGCTGAAATAAGCAGGGGCGTCCATGATAACGGTGCTTGGATGACAATATATGTTGTTCCAAAACCTGTATGTACCTTTCAGCATTATTGGTGCCTTCACAGATGTGTAAGTTATACTAATGCGCCCCCATACCATCACAGATGCTGGCTTTTGAACTTTGCGTTGATAACAGTCTGGATGGTTCGCTTCTCCTTTGGTCTGGATGACACAACGTCGAATATTTGAAATGTGGACTCGTCAGACCACAGAGCACTTTTCCACTTTGTATCAGTCCATCTTAGATGATCTCGGGCCCTGAGAAGCCGGCGGCGTTTCTGGATGTTGTTGATAAACGTCTTTCTCCCTGCATAGTAGAGCTTTAACTTGCACTTACAGATGAAGCGACCAACTGTATTTAGTGACTGTGGTTTTCTGAAGTGTTCTTGAGCCCATGTGGTGATATCCTTTAGAGATTGATGTCGGTTTTTGATACAGTCTGAGGGATCGAAGGTCACGCTCATTCAATGTTGCTTTCCGGCTATGCCGCTTACGTGGAGTGATTTCTCCAGATTCTCTGAACCTTTTGATGATATTATGGACCGTAGATGTTGAAATCCCTAAATTTCTTGCAATTGCACTTTGAGAAACGTTGTTCTTAAACTGTTTGACTATTTGCTCACGCAGTTGTGGACAAAGGGGTGTACCTCGCCCCATCCTTTCTTGTGAAAGACTGACCATTTTTTGGGGAAGCCGTTTTTATACCCAATCATGGCACCCACCTGTTCCCAATTAGCCTGCACACATGTGAGATGTTCCGGATGACACAATGTCGAATATTTCCAAAAACAATTTGAAAAGTGGACTCGTCAGACCACAGAACACTTTTACACTTTGTGTCAGTCAATCTTAGATGATCTAAGGCCCTGAGAAGCCGGCGGCGTTTCTGGATGTTGTTGATAAACGGCTTTCGCCCTGCATAGTAGAGCTTTAACTTGCACTTACAGATGAAGCGACCAACTGTATTTAGTGACAGTGGTTTTCTGAAGTGTTCCTGAGCCCATGTGGTGAGATCCTTTAGAGATTGATGTCGGTTTTTGATACAGTCCAAGGTCAAGGTCATTCAATGTTGGTTTCCGTCCATGCCGCTTACGTGGAGTGATTTCTCCAGATTCTCTGAACCTTTTGATGATATTATGGACCGTAGATGGTGAAATCCCTAAATTTCTTGCAATTGCACTTTGAGAAACGTTGTTCTTAAACTGTTTGACTATTTGCTCACACAGTTGTGGACAAAGGGGTGTACCTCGCCCCATCCTTTCTTGACAAAGACTGAGCATTTTTTGGGGAAGCTGTTTTTATACCCAATCATGGCACCCACCTGTTCCCAATTAGCCTGCACACCTGTGGGATGTTCTGGATGACACCATGTCGAATATTTCCAAAAACAATTTGAAATGTGGACTCGTCAGACCACAGAACACTTTTCCACTTTGTATCAATCCATCTTAGATGATCTCAGGCTCAGAGAAGCCGGCGGCGTTTCTGGATGTTGTTGATAAATGGCTTTCGCCCTGCATAGTAGAGCTTTAACTTGCACTTACAGATGAAGCGACCAACTGTATTTAGTGACAGTGGTTTTCTGAAGTGTTCCTGAGCCCATGTGGTGATATCCTTTAGAGATTGATTTCGGCTTTTGATGCAGTGCCGTCTGAGGGATCGAAGGTCACGCTCATTCAATGTTGGTTTCCGGCCATGCCGCTTACGTGGAGTGATTTCTCCAGATTCTCTGAACCTTTTGATGATATCATGGACCTTAGACGTTGAAATCCCTAAATTTCTTGCAATTGCACTTTGAGAAACGTTGTTCTTAAACTGTTTGACTATTTGCTCACGCAGTTGTGGACAAAGGGGTGTACCTCGCCCCATCCTTTCTTGTGAAAGACTGAGCATTTTTTGGGGAAGCTGTTTTTATACCCAATCATGGCACCCACCTGTTCCCAATTAGCCTGCACACCGGTGGGATGTTCCGGATGACACAATGTCGAATATTTCCAAAAACTATTTAAAATGTGGACTCGTCAGACCACAGAACACTTTTCCACTTTGTATCAGTCCATCTTAGATGATCTCGGGCCCTGAGAAGCCGGCGGCGTTTCTGGATGTTGTTGATAAATGGCTTTCGCCCTGCATAGTAGAGCTTTAACTTGCACTTACAGATGAAGCGACCAACTGTATTTAGTGACAGTGGTTTTCTGAAGTGTTCCTGAGCCCATGTGGTGATATCCTTTAGAGATTGATGTCGGTTTTTGATACAGTCCAAGGTCACGGTCATTCAATGTTGGTTTCCGTCCATGCCGCTTACGTGGAGTGATTTCTCCAGATTCTCTGAACCTTTTGATGATATCATGGACCTTAGATGTTGAAATCCCTAAATTTCTTGCAATTGCACTTTGAGAAACGTTGTTCTTAAACTGTTTGACTATTTGCTCACACAGTTGTGGACAAAGGGGTGTACCTCGCCCCATCCTTTCTTGTGAAAGACTGAGCATTTTTTGGGAAGCTGTTTTTATACCCAATCATGGCACCCACCTGTTCCCAATTAGCCTGCACACATGTGAGATGTTCCGAATAAGTGTTTGATGAGCATTCCTCAACTTTATCAGTATTTATTGCCACCTTTCCCAACTTCTTTGCACGTGTTGCTGGCATCAAATTCTAAAGTTAATGATGTTGTTGTCTTGAAAAATTTTTGCAAATCATTGTATTCCGTTTATATTTACATCAAACACAATTTCCCAACTCATATGGAAACGGGGTTTGTAATAACAATAATAATTTGGACAATAATGTACCAAACCAACACGGAGGTTGCTTACACTCAAACAACGCCCTGAAATAAAAGTAATTAACTGGTGCTTTACACCAAGGACATCATTATCTTTCCCTGTAACGGGCACATATTTAATTAGGAGTAATTGTTCCCGGAGCTGAGTTCCAAAGTGCCGCACGTCAGACTGTTCTGATACGTCGTGCGCTAATCCCGCACTCGATACCTCCCTGCGACAATTGAGTGTCGAACAGCGGCGTGGTAAACAGCGTCACGCACATCTGTGCTTTGTTTTGCCACCTCCGGGTGCAAATTCCTGCCGATGCTTCCTGAGGTGTTAATGCCTGCCAGATTGGAGGTAAAGTCATTTGAGATCATTTCGCAACAAAGGCTACCGATACTGATTAACACGTCGGCTGCTCTCTCGCCGAGCGGTGCGGTCTCATTTGAAAGCAGCGTCAGGAGCTCAATTTGCTCGCCGTGCGTGGCCTGGAGGCTGCTGAGGCGCCCTTGAACATGGGAACAGGGTTTAATAAGTAAACGGGCGAGGCAGAAAACAGGGCTTCCGATCATGGATCCAGCCCCCGCACCTGTAAGTGCCACTATAGCTGATTAGCCCCGCCGATCAGAGGCTAAGCAAAATAGTGCATTTGGAGTTGACCTTTCCAAAATAATCTGCCAATACAACAAGAAAATTCGGCTTGTCTTGACTTTCTAAAACAAGTCAAATTAAAGCTGCAAGCAGCGTTGGTCGGGTCCACCTTTGGCTGCTGCCCCCGCTACTCAAGCCCTGGTCTAAGTCAGACCAACATAGAGGTTTTTATTTCATGTCTCTACGACATTTCTAACAGAAGTTACATGCAGTTTTGTCGTTTTTTTCCTAGGGGGCGCTATAGTGCAATTTTGATTTTTAGGGTTTTTTTTTTTTTATTAGATGGCAATTTTCGCCAGTCCTGATGTGTGTGTAAAATTTGGTGAGTTTTAAAGCATGGTAAGGAAGTCAAATTGCAGATCGGCGTTTCTGGATGTTGTTGATAAATGGCTTTTGCTTTGTATAGTAGAGCTTTAACTTGCACTTTGAAGCATTTTAAAGGGGTCAAATTACAGCTCAAAGAGGCAAAAATGAAATTTTTTAGGAAACTTTGCGTAAGGGCTCTTTGAAGGCGCGTAAAATCAAAACTTGAGCAGTAATCAAAACTATGTTCTATACTTTTAATCAAAAGGGTTCAATCTCTCTTCTGTGCGAGTTTGAAGCCGAAAAGACAAACGAGCTCAGAGGAGATAGTTTGAAAAAAGGTGACGGGTGTTTGCAAAACTTTAATTTTGAAGGGGTCATTTTTAACTTCCTGTTGATTTTTGCTGAAGGACGTCAATTTTGAAATGTGGGTTTAAGTGAGACCTACATAGAGGTATTTCTTTCATGTCTGATGTGTGTGCCAAGTTTGGTGAGTTTTGGAGCATTTTAAGGGGGTCAAATTATAGCTCAAAGAGGCAAAAATAGCATTTTTTCGAAACGACAAACGAGCTCAGCGGAGATAATGTTTGAAAAAAGGTGACGGGTGTTTGCAAAACTTTAATTTTGAAGGGGTAATTTTTAACTTCCTGTTGATTTTTGCTGAAGGATGTCAATTTTAAAATGTGGGTCTAAGTGAGACCTACATAGAGGTATTTCTTTCATATCTGATGTGTGTGCCAAGTTTGGTGAGTTTTGGAGCATTTTAAGGGGGTCAAATTACAGCTCAAAGAAGCAAAAATAGCATTTTTTGCATTTTGAATGAGTTTTTGCAAAATTTCTGTTGATTTTTGCCATAGAAGTTTCTAATTGGAATTGTAGGTCTAAGTCAGACCTACATAGAGGTTTTTGTTTCATGTCTCTACGACATTCCTAACGGAAGTTACAAGCAGTCTGTTTTTTTTTTCCTAGGGGGCGCTAGCGCGCAATTTTAATTTTTGGGGTTTGGTTGCTTAATATGTTGGGAAGGTCCACCGTACCGATGTGTGTGTCAAATTTGGTGAGTTTTGAAGCACATTAAGGAGGTCAAATTAGGGTGCGAAGGTGCGGAATAATAAAGAATAATAATAATAGTAAAACCTTAGTTTCAATAGGGTCCTTTGGCCCATTGCAAAGGACTCCAAAGGAGTCCTTTTGCAATGGGCCTGCGGACCCTAATTAGCTAACCTCAATGACCCCCAAAATACCTTAAAGGGGAACATTATCACCAGACCTATGTAAGCGTCAATATATACCTTAATGTTGCAGAAAAAAGACCATATATTTTTTTAACAGATTTCCGAACTCTAAATGGGTGAATTTTGGCGAATTAAACGCCTTTCTGTTTATCGCTCTGGAGGGGATGACGTCAGAATGTGACGTCTCCGAGGTAATATAGTCGCCATTTTCATTTTCAACACATCGTAAACATTGGATCTCAGCTCTGTTATTTGCCGTTTTTTCGACTATTTTTTGGAACCTTGGAAACATCATGCCTCTTCGGTGTGTTGTCGGAGGGTGTAACAACACTAACAGGGAGGGATTCAAGTTGCACCACTGGCAAGAAGATGCCAAAGTGTCTGCCGCCAGACCCCCATTGAATGTCCCAAAGTGTCTCCACATTTTACCGGCGATGACAGACATGGCACAGAGATGTATGGATAACCTGCAGATGCATTTGCAACGATAAAGTCAACAAATCACAAAGGTGAGTTTTGTTGATGTTGACTTATGTGCTAATCAGACATATTTGGTCGTGGCGTGAGTGCCAGCTAATCGATGCTAACATGCTACGCTAATCGATGCTAACATGCTATTTACCGGCGGTGCTAAAGCAGACATGGCACAGAGATGTATGGATAACCTGCAGATGCATTTGTAACGATAAAGTCACAGAAATCACAAAGGTGAGTTTTGTTGATGTCGACTGCCAGCTAATCGATGCTAACATGCTACGCTAATCCATGCTAACATGCTATTTACCGGCGGTGCTAAAGCAGACATGGCACAGAGATGTATGGATAACCTGCAGATGCATTTGCATCTATATTACGTTTCCTTCCACCCACATTTAATGCGAAACAAACACTTACCAATCGACGGATTTAAGTTGCTCCAGTGTCAAAAGATGCGAAAGTCCTGATCGTTTGGTCCGCACATTTTACCGGCAATGCTAACGCAGCTATTCGCCCATGCTATGGCTATGAATAGCGTCAATAGCTAATCGCTCAATAGCTTCAGTTTCTTCTTCAATACTTTCATACTCCAACCATCCGTTTCAATACATGCGTAATCTGTTGAATCGCTTAAGCCGCTGAAATCCGAGTCTGAATCCGAGCTAATGTCGCTATATCTTGTTGTGGTATTCCCATTGTTTGTTTACATTGGCAGCACTGTATGACGTCACAGGGAAATGGATAGTGGCATCGCAAATAGCGAAAATTAAGCACTTTAAAGCTTTTTTTAGGGATATTCGGAGACCGGTAAAATTTTGGAAAAAAATACAACAAGCCACTGGGAACTGATTTTTATTGTTTTTAACCCTTTTGAAATTGTGATAATGTTCCCCTTTAAAATAGGTATATTCTCACTCATAACAAGTGCACTTTTCTTGATAGAAAAAAATAAGATGAATTTGCTCAATATGTTGAAAAATATTCTTAAATTAAGTAAATGCTAGTGAAACTTGACAAAATGATATGCGCTCGGCATCATTTTTTTAAAAATGTTTTTCATGCTTGAAGTAAGAAATTATTACTTTAAAAAAGGACCGTATTTTTCGGACTATAGGTCACAGTTTTTTCATAGTTTGGCCGGGGGTGCGACTTATACTCAGAGCGACTTATGTGTGAAATTATTAACACATTACCGTAAAATTTTAAATAATATTATTTATCTTATTCACGTAAGAGACTAGACATATGAGATTTCATCAGATTTATCAATTGGGAGTGACAGATTGTTTGGTAAACATAGAGCATGTTCTATATGTTATAGTTATTTGAATGACTCTTACCATATTTTGTTACGTTAACATAGCAGGCACCTTCTCAGTTGGTTATTTATGCCTCATATAACGTACACTTATTCAGCCTGTTGCTCACTATTCTTTATTCATTTCAAATTGCCTTTCAAGTGTCTATTCTTGGTGTTGGGTTTGGTCAAATAAATTTCCCCCAAAAATGTGACTTATATATGTTTTTTTTCCTTCTTTATTATGCATTTTCGGCAGGTGCAACTTATACTCCGGAGTTACTTGTACTCCGAAAAATACGGTAAGTATATTTTCACTAGTGACAAGTGCACTGTGACAGTCTTATGCCGTCGTCGTGTGGGTTGAATGGACCACCCAGGAAGGACATGCTTTCGAGCAAGTTTGACTCTTTTATTTTTCAACGAGCTCCTGTCTAGTTTGGGTCGCTTTTCAGCTCCTCCTCCGCTGCTCGTTCCGGTCTGCTTTTCAGCTGCCGTGTCGTCGTCCTCCTCTCTGGCTTGCTCTTTGATCGCTCTTCTCTCGCTCTCCTGCAGTGCTGCGGACACTCCAACTCGTTTCTCCTGATCTTACCTCCTTCTCCCCTTTTTTACACTGAGAGGAAATAGGCAG
>NC_084637.1:7385602-7438102 GCF_033978795.1 Nerophis ophidion
CTATCTTGGAATGGTCAAAGGTTTAGATGTGTGTGCCCAAGTTAAAGGGGAAGATTATCACAATTTCAAAAGGGTTAAAAACAATAAAAATCAGTTCCCAGTGGCTTGTTGTATTTTTTTAAGTTTTTTTTCCAAATTTTACCGGTCCCGGAATATCCCTAAATAAAGCTTTAAAGTGCCTTATTTTCGCTAACTTCGAAACCACTATCCATTTCCCTGTGACGTCATACAGGGCTGCCAATACAAACAACATGGCGGTTACCACAGCAAGATATAGCGACATTAGCTCGGATTCAGACTCAGATTTCAGCGGTTTAAGCGATTCAACAGATTACGCATGTATTGAAACAGATGGTCGGAGTATAGAGGCAGATAACGAAAACGAAATTGAAGAAGAAATTGAAGCTATTGAGCGAATAGCTATTGACGCTATTCGGCCATAGCGTGTGTGTACCTAATGAAGTGGCCCATAGCATGTCTGCCTTATTAGCATTGCCGGTAAAATGTGCGGACCAAACGATCAGGACTTTCACATCTTGTGACACTGGAGCAACTTAAATCCGTCGATTGGTAAGTGTTTGTTTTGCATTAAATGTGGGTATCTAGTTTCAAATGTACATACAGCTAGCGCAAATAGCATTTTAGCATCGATTAGCATAGCATGTTAGCATCGATTAGCATAACATGTTAGCATCGATTAGCTGGCAGTCATGCCGTGACCAAATATGTCTGATTAGCACATAAGTCAACAACATCAACAAAACTCACCTTTGTGATTTCGTTGACTTAATCGTTGCAAATGCATCTGCAGGTTATCCATACATCTCTGTGTCATGTCTGTCTTCGCATCGCCGGTCAATTGTGAAGACACTTTGGTACATTCAATGGGGGTCTGGCGACAGATTTCTTGCCAGTGGTGCAACTTGAATCCCTCCCTGTTAGTGTTGTTACACCCTCCGACAACACACCGACCAGGCATGATGACTCCAAGGTTCCAAAAAATAGTCGAAAAAAGGGAAAATAACAGAGCTGAGACCCGGTGTTTGTAATGTGAAAATGAAAATGGCGGGTGTGTTACCTCGGTGACGTCACGTTCTGACGTCATCGCTAAAAGACCGATAAACAGAAAGGCGTTTAATTTGCCAAAATCCACCCATTTAGAGTTCGGAAACGGGTTAAAAAAAAATACATGGTCTTTTTTCTGCAACATCAAGGTATATATTGACGCTTGCATAGGTTTGGTGATAATGTTCCGCTTTAAAGGAAACGGCAAGCTGTATTCTTCTGATGGATTTATAACAATCTATGCAAGCTGGGTTGTTTGCTGTGGTCTGGAACAACATGGCACACAAACCTCTTAACATATCAGAAATGCAGACAGTAATAATAGGTCATGAGAAATGCAGAAATACATTAAATACACAGAGGACATAAGTAAATAAAAATTAAATGAGCTCAAATATACCTACAAACAAGGCATAATGATGAAATACGTACATAAAGCTAGCCTAAATAGCATGTTAGCATCGATTAGCTGGCAATCATGGATTGACCAAATATGTCTGATTAGCACTCCACGCAAGTGAATAACATCAACAAAGTTCACCTTTGTGCATTCACGCATAGTATACAAAGTTTGGTGGACAAAATTAGACAAAGGAGTGGTATACAACACATATTTTTGTGGTAACATTGGAGAAAGGTGTACTTGTAAACAAACTATGGTGAGTTCGAGGGCCACCAAAATTAGTAGGACAAGACTTCCCTCGACAAATACTCTCATCAGAGAATCATGTTTAATGCAAATAGTGGGATATACACACAATAGTAATAACTTGTATTACTGTAACCGTAAGAGACCGACAATCCATCAAGAGGTGCGGCTTCGAAATCAGAGTAAAACATTGTGGAGAGGCGGAGCTGCCCTGCCCAAGATGGTGGCAAGGAGGCGGAGGATGCGTTGGAGCGGAGAGGTGGGGCGTGCTAGGAGCAATGCCTCCACAATCTAAATCAGGTGTGTGGCAAACACACCTGCACACAATTAACTCATCTCCTCCTGCTGTATGAAAGGGGAGAAGGAGGAGAGATCAGAGAAGGAGTTGGAGTGTCCGCAACAGATGCAGTGCGTGAAGAGCAAAAGCGACAGAAAGCAGACGACGACAACGACGACGGCGGCTGAAAAGCGACCGGCGAACGAACAGTGGAGGAAGGAGCTGAAAAGCGAGCCAGTCTGCAGCCAAGCTTTATTGCAAAATAAAGAAGTCAAACCTGCTAAAGAGATGTCCTTCCTTGGTGGTCTGCTGAACCCGAGGGACAACAGTAAGAGACTGTCACAAACATTTTGACTGCCTGGCAACTACAGGCTTAAATAGTGCTGAGGTGCTTGAAAACAGGTGTGTGAGTTCAAATGAACCAGGTGCGTGACATGACGGGTGAAAACTAATTGTTGTCATGGAAACTAAAACAAACCAGGGTGCGCAGAAACAGGAACTAATGGAGTCAAATAAACAGAACTGTTACGGCTCAGACTCCTGCCAGCGCCGCTCGTCCGTCTGTGCGCACCTCAGGACACACCAAAGGGCGCCCGCGTCTCCGCCCTGCAGCAGCAGTCAACTGCAATCAATCACCAGGAATCTTCACACCTGACGGTAATGACGGAGCTGCCTTCATAAACCTGGACAACCTGCCATCACTCGCCGGAGTATAGTCTTCTGTTCGAGTAAAGTAAGCCACGTCCTTCTTCTTGTTATCCTGCTCTCGCTGTGTTTGCCCAACCGTGTTTTCTTGTGTCGTCCCCGCAGTACCCTCCGTCGTCTTTTAAGTGAGCTGTGCGTCTCACCTTTTTCCCTGGGTCTCCCTCTGGACTCTGACTGCCTCCCTCAATCCCGCTTGGACACAGATATTGTCTCTTCGCCCCTGCCCTATGGACTTCCGCGTTCCTTCGCTCTCGTCAACACTTTGGTAAGACGCACCTCAGCTAATCACACACATAGCCTCACACCACTTACACTTTTGGCTCTCGTCCACACTCCATTTCCTTAGTTCATTTTAGATTACTTGTGTTATGTTCAGAGGAGGGAAGGAGGCGACAACCAGGGCACAACTGCGGTTCACAAGGTTTATTTAAACCTTTGATGAGACATGGCGTGTGTATGCTACTCTAAGTGAATGAGTGATGACTATGTGTAATATTAATAATGTAAATGTTACCAGGGTTTGTTGTCTGTGAGTGTTGGTTGTGTCCTTCGTCGAATCCAGAGGGGCAAGGCGAAGAGGCAGTTCGTGAGCAGGCAAGATGTCGGGGGCAGGAGCGAGGCAGCGTGGTCTGGGTCTGAGCAGGGAGGTCGTGGATCGAGGAAGGCAGTTAGGAATCCGGATGGATGTCGAGAGGCAAAGTACGATCACGGAAGACGGGAGTCACTGTGGAAAACACAAAGGACATGAACAAGGGAGACTCGGAGAGAGAAAAGAGCAAAACACAGGGGAGGGAATGCCAGACGTAATGCTTACTGAGAAGATAGCGACGTTCTGGCAAAGGTTCCTCGGGTCTGCTGGCTTTTATCAATCAATCAATGTTTATTTATATAGCCCCAAATCACAAATGTCTCAAAGGACTGCACAAATCATTACGACTACAACATCCTCGGAAGAACCCACAAAAGGGCAAGGAAAACTCACACCCAGTGGGCAGGGAGAATTCACATCCAGTGGGACGCCAGTGACAATGCTGACTATGAGAAACCTTGGAGAGGACCTCAGGTGTGGGCAACCCCCTCCCCTCTAGGGGACCGAAAGCAATGGATGTCGAGCGGGTCTAACATGATACTGTGAAAGTTCAATCCATAGTGGCTCCAACACAGCCGCGAGAGTTCAGTTCAAGCGGATCCAAGACAGCAGCGAGAGTCCCGTCCACAGGAGACCATCTCAAGCGGAGGCGGATCAGCAGCGTAGAGATGTCCCCAATCGATACACAGGCGAGCGGTCCATCCTGGGTCTCGACTCTGGACAGCCAGTACTTCATCCATGGTCATCGGACTGGACCCCCTCCACAAGGGAGGGGGGGGGACATAGGAGAAAGAAAAGAAGCGGCAGATCAACTGGTCTAAAAAGGAGGTCTATTTAAAGGCTAGAGTATATAGATTAGTTTTAAGGTGAGACTTAAATGCTTCTACTGAGGTAGCATCTCAAACTGTTACCGGGAGGGCATTCCAGAGTACTGGAGCCCGAACGGAAAACCCTCTATAGCCCGCAGACTGTTTTTGGGCTCTAGGAATCACTAATAAGCCGGAGTCTTTTGAACGCAGATTTCTTGCCGGGACATATGGTACAATACAATCGGCAAAATAGGCTGGAGCTAGACCGTGTTTTTATGCTGCCCTCTCATCAAATCCAGGTGTGTTGATTCTTGACCGGATGCAGGCTTGTTGCTGCTCACTCGTGCTGCACTCAGCACGAGTGAGGGCGAGTCTGAGAAACGTGGGTTCGACGCCGCGTCGTGACAACTTGATTATTATATATATATATATATATATATATTTATATATAAATCTTTGGACATTACTGCCACCTGGTGTCAGTCTGCCGTCATCTCCCCATTAGTAAAACTCAACAAGAACATAACTAAACAGAACATGATCACAAAAACATGACATAGATACACAAACCGTAAAAGACAGTGGTAATTCATTTCATTTTACTGTAATATTCTGTGAAAACCGCCATAAATCTTTATGTATTGTTTTGTTTTCACATGTTCTTAATCAGCCTTGATAGTAATCTTTGTGGTTAACACATGCTTTCATATCACTCGACCTTCTTAAACTGTAAGTTTAAGAGGACACTAATAGATAACTAATTCAGTGATAATATTTGAGTGGGCCCCCGGGCCACTTTGTAGTGGAAAACTTGGTCCCAGAGGTCAAAAAGGTTAAGAATGCCTGTCTTAAACCACCAATAGACATATTGATCCAGCGCAGAGATCCCCACAGGGAAAACGGCGTGTATTCAATGCGCTTCCTGACGCAAGCTTCCCATTTATCCGGACTTGGGACCGGGACCAACATCTCTGAAGGCTGGAAGCAGCGTGTAGCATTACACCACCTGGGATTTCACTTTATTTGAATATTAACCAGAAGACACAAAAGAGAGATTATGCTTAAGGACGGAAGGAACCTGACCATATTGTAAATCTATAATGTCATTGCTGATACTTAAGGGGCTACTAAAACCCACTACTACCGACCACGCAGTCTGATAGTTTATATATCAATGATGAAATATTAACATTGCAACACATGACAATACGGCCTTTTTAATTTTTTAAATTGCAATTTTAAATTTCGCGCGAAGTATCCTGTTGAAAACGTCGCGGTATGATGACGTCACGGATTTTAGCGGGCATTTTGTTCCAGCCCGATCCTAGCTATAAGTTGTCTGGTAAAATCGCATAATTACACAGTATTCGTGACATCTGTGTCGCTGAATCTTTTGCAATTTGTTCAATTAATAATGGAGACGTCATAGAAGAAAGATGTAGGTGGGAAGCGGTGTGTTGCAGCCGCCTTTAACAACACAAACACAGCCGGTGTTTCCTTGCTGAAAACCTCTCGGTATGATGACGCGTGCGCGTGACGTCACGGATTGTAGAGGACATTTTGTTCCAGCATCGTTCCCAGCTATAAGTCGTCTGTTTTTATCGCATAATTCCACGGTATTCTGGACATCTGCGTTGCTGAATCTTTTGCAATTTGTTCAATGAATAATGGAGACGTCAAAGAAGAAAGCTGTAGGTGAGAAGCGGTGTATTGCAGCCGCCTTTAACAACACAAACACAGCTGGTGTTTCATTGTTTATATTCCCGAAAGATGACGGTGAAGCTTTACAATGGAACAGAGCGGTCAAGCGAACAGGGTTCCCTACCACATGTCAACCGGCTTCTCACCCTATCTCTAAGGGAGACCCCCGCCACACGGTGGAGGAAACTCATTTCGGCCGCTTGTACCCGAGATCTTGTCCTTTTGCTCATGACCCAAAGCTCATGACCATAGGTGAGGATGGAAACGTAGATCGACCGGTAAATTGAGAGCTTTTCCTTCCGGCTCAGCTCCTTCTTCACCACAACGGATCGGTACAACGTCCGCATTACTGAAATACATTTTATAATATTTGGCTTCCATGGCTCTCTCAGCCAAAAAGGTTCCCGACCCCTGGTTTATTGTATCAAAATGCTTGCTGTTGAAGATATTTACACAAACAAAGCTGCTAGTAGCCTGAGACTATTTCAATGATACAGGACAAAATAACTTGACAAAAGTCCTTCTGTTGCAACATAACTCTTCAATTTGCCAGAGGATAAAAAAAAGGACCGTCTCATTATGTTTTCTCTCTTTTTCGTCCAAACTGTCCAAAGCTATTAGTTGCACACACAGTCGACCCGACCGTAGCTCCGGTGTTTCCTTGCTGAAAACCTCTCGGTATGATGACGCGTGCGCGTGACGTCACGGATTGTAGAGGACATTTTGTTCCAACATCGTTCCCAGCTATAAGTCGTCTGTTTTTATCGCATAATTCCACGGTATTATGGACATCTGCGTTGCTGAATTTTTTGCAATTTGTTCAATGAATAATGGAGACGTCAAAGAAGAAAGCTGTAGGTGAGAAGCGGTGTATTGCAGCCGCCTTTAACAACACAAACACAGCTGGTGTTTCATTGTTTACATTCCCGAAAGATGACGGTGAAGCTTTACAATGGAACAGAGCGGTCAAGCGAACAGGGTTCCCTACCACATGTCAACCGGCTTCTCACCCTATCTCTAAGGGAGAGCCCCGCCATACGGCGGAGGAAACTCATTTCGGCCGCTTGTACCCGTGATCTTATCCTTTCGGTCATGACCCAAAGCTCATGACCATAGGTGAGGATGGGAACGTAGATCGACCGGTAAATTGAGAGCTTCGCCTTCCGGCTCAGCTCCTTCTTCACCACAACGGATCGGTACAACGTCCGCATTACTGAAATACATTTTAGAATATTTGGCTTCCATGGCTCTCTCAGCCAAAAAGGTTCCCGGCCCCTGGTTTATTGTATCAAAATGCTTGCTGTTGAAGATATTTACACAAACAAAGCTGCCGGTAGCCTGAGACTATTTCAATGATACAGGACCAAATAACTTGACAAAAGTCCTTCTGTTGCAACATAACTCTTCAATTTGCCAGAGGATAAAAAAAAGGACCGTCTCATTATGTTTTCTCTCTTTTTCTTCCAAACTGTCCAAAGCTATTAGTTGCGCACACAGTCGACCCGACCGTAGCTCCGGTGTTTCCTTGCTGAAAACCTCTCGGTATGATGACGCGTGCGCGTGACGTCACGGATTGTAGAGGACATTTTGTTCCAGCATTGTTCCCAGCTATAAGTCGTCTGTTTTTATCGCATAATTCCACGGTATTATGGACATCTGCGTTGCTGAATTTTTTGCAATTTGTTCAATGAATAATAGAGACGTCAAAGAAGAAAGCTGTAGGTGAGAAGCGGTGTATTGCAGCCGCCTTTAACAACACAAACACAGCTGGTGTTTCATTGTTTACATTCCCGAAAGATGACGGTGAAGCTTTACAATGGAACAGAGCGGTCAAGCGAACAGGGTTCCCTACCACATGTCAACCGGCTTCTCACCCTATCTCTAAGGGAGACCCCCGCCACACGGCGGAGGAAACTCATTTCGGCCGCTTGTACACGAGATCTTGTCCTTTTGGTCATGACCCAAAGCTCATGACCATAGGTGAGGATGGGAACGTAGATCGACCGGTAAATTGAGAGCTTCGCCTTCCGGCTCAGCTCCTTCTTCACCACAACGGATCGGTACAACGTCCGCATTACTGAAATACATTTTATAATATTTGGCTTCCATGGCTCTCTCAGCCAAAAAGGTTCCCGACCCCTGGTTTATTGTATCAAAATGCTTGCTGTTGAAGATATTTACACAAACAAAGCTGCCGGTAGCCTGAGACTATTTCAATGATACAGGACCAAATAACTTGGCAAAAGTCCTTCTGTTGCAACATAACTCTTCAATTTGCCAGAGGATAAAAAAAAAGGACCGTCTCATTATGTTTTCTCTCTTTTTCTTCCAAACTGTCCAAAGCTATTAGTTGCACACACAGTCGACCCGACCGTAGCTCCGGTCCGCCCGGGCAGCTCTCGCCCCGTCGAGGCGCTCTGAGTAGGAGGCGGCCTAATACCTGCAGACATCTATGGCCGCCGCCCAAGCTGTTGCGTACACCGTTCATTTCACGCGCTGCCAGAAGCGCTTTCTAATTATCCTGATATTGATGAGGGCTGATTCCAGCAGGTCATTGCTGGCCGTTCAGTTGCTTTTACGCTTCTCAGCAAAATGTCTTTATCCATTACTGATTAATTCCACTTAGGGACAGTGCGTGTTGACAATTTGTGTGTTTGTGTGTGCACGGTGGAGCAGGGGCGTCACTAGACCTAATACTGTACTGGGGCACACCTGGGGCACAAATACTTCATGTGAGCGTGCAAAGCGAGCAAGCAAAAACATTTTTTAGCACTTATTTATCATTAGAAAATACATAAATAGTGCATTAAACTATGAAATCATATCAGATTATGTTGTATGGATCTTTGATTAACCACCTGAAATGAACTAATGCATTTGACCTACTTGTGCACTTTTTTACTCTAGACTTCTAAACTGCTACTAGTAAAAGCAAAAAGGAAGAGCAATGAATCTTTTTGAAATATTTATTGCAGTAATCCTCTGCAAATTTAACATCTACAAAAGTAAAACAAAAAATAAAGCACCCCTACATCTCTGGGTTCTTTTATATTATTTAATTTCCATTTATGGCAATGTGGCGAATTCTATTTCAGATACACAAAACTATAAAATATACACAAAACAATAAAGCCACAGTAGTAGAATAAATGAACAACTGTTGTGTGTCTGTTCAGGGAATCTTTTTCTGAGAAGTAAACTGTAACGTCTCGTTTTCATTTTTGCAAAGTGGTCAATCACTCTGGACAGACATGGAAATATTACAGTAACTGTTATACAGTTGACCAGTGGTTCCCAACTGCTGGGTCCTGACATAAAAGTGGATTGTGTGTCATTTTTAATGAGTCACAGTCAGATGTGTGCATGAAAAAAAAAAAAAGTTTAGGGAGAAAAAAATCAAATTGTGGCAACAAAACCAGATATTTCTAGCCATTTTTCTAGTGACTATTAGTGAGTATTTTAGCAAAAGGCAAACCGACTAACAAGTTGGAGGAGGACTCAGGACAGATATGGAAATATATTTAAAAAAAATCTAAATGGGGCAATAAAACCAGATATTTTCAGCCATCTTTCTGAAAACAAATACAGAAATGTTACTATTTTTTCTGGAAACAAAACCAGATGCTTTAGCTATAGCCATTTTTCTGGTGACAAAACAAGATTATTTTAGTCAAAGTCACACCGATTAACAAGACAAGTCTACTGTGCTATTTTTCTGTGAAATAAACCTGATTTAAAAATTTGGCTCACGACTTGATGATATGGAAAAAAAATGTTCTTCCTGAAGATAAACCATTTGAGAAGCACTCAACTCACACATGCTTACTCCAAATCATCATTGATGCAGAAGCAGCAGACAATAACCAACATTATGTTTCATGTTCATTGGAAATTCCCCCGACAGCTCGTACAGCAAATGAATATGTTTGTTTTGATACAAGGAATAACGTTAGCTAACTTAGCATCAACTTAAGACAATGATGTTGCCTAGCTAGCTAGGACTTCACTTACATCTCTCATTCCTGCTGCTTCTTTTCTGTTGCGGGCGAATAACTTTCTTAAATCCATCTAGGAGTTACAGTTTGAGTCAAATCGAAATCAAAATAACGTAATTAACAAATTGTTGTTGGCTAACGTTACCTACCTCACGCAGTGATTTGCATCCTCTCTCTCTCTCTCTCTCTCAGATCCACGCGTGAATAAATTACCATATTAATTAGCCATGTGCTCATTGGTGGAGTGAATACAGTAGCAATCAATTACCATACTAAGTAATATGTGCGCTGTTGTCTATGTTATGTAGACTTAAAACTCTGAAGTGTTTTGTTTTTTTATCGGTGAAATTTTTACTGGGGCACTGCAGATCAATAGTGGGGCACGTGCCCCAGTGAAATATGTCTGGCGACGCCCCTGCGGTGGAGGACAATGATATTGATATTTCAGCCTCAGTGTGTGATAACTAATATGCAAGGTAGAGGAGGATGTGTCATGCTTTGTTTACACACACACCTGCTTGAATTGGGTCCGCGCCAATGTGTCTTTTACTGAGCTTTAACTTTGTACATTCTGGTGCAGGGGCGTCAAACTCGTTTTGATTGAGGGCCGCGTCGCAGTCGGGCCGCTTGTAACAGTGAAATACATGTCTATGCGTTTGATTTTTATGTATATATATATTCATACCCTGTAAACCAAATAACAGTTCTCATAGCATAAACAATACAAGACAGAGTTATTTATTTATTTCAAATTCTGAAATATGTTAAGGCAGTGGCGTGAATAGCAATATAGCCAAGCTAATACCTTAACCTTCCTCTTGTGTTAGCTTTCTGTTACCATCTCTTATGTTAACGGGTCGGTTTTGACCCATGTCTTAAATCAGCTGTAAAATACACTAAAAACAATTATCTATCATCCAATTTGTTTCTCATCTCTTGGTTACCTCGTTAGGCTTCCTTATCCTTGAAAATATTGGTTTTAATATTTTTGGTTTGGGCCATCGGGCCTTTTTTTGTCAGTATACCCCTCGATTTCAATTTTTAAAAATGGTAAAACGAACCTCAAGAGAATCATATAAATTAAAAAAAAGGTTGTTGTGTTACCTAACTATTACTAAGGGGTATTAGAACACATCTCTTAAATAAATGTGTTTAATTTTTTTTTTCATTTTAAGAATTTTAACTATAGTAACATCCATGGTGTTACGGGTCAATTTCGACCCATATATATTTACTTCAAGAAAAAGGCTAAACCGTATTTTTTTCAGCAACAGAAATCCAACATCAAACAAACAACAACCAATCAAGCAAATGAAACCAAGAGAAATAGATTACTAGTTCCAAAACTAATAAAAAAACAAAATCAGAGTGGCAAAAAGTGACACTTTTAGTGTCCGTCTTTTGTTTGTTTTTGTACAGGATAACAAGGTAAAATGAGGATCCACAAAAGCTCACATGATTGGGAAAGGAGCTGGCTGTCAATGTGTTCAGTTTTGGCTCTTATCATTGCTTTATCATCTTATTTTTATAACTGGGTCGAAACCGACCCTAACAACACCAAGGGCATATTTTCTACCAGAGCATTTTATAATTTAGTGAAAAAAATTAAAAAATGTTATTTTGTTGACAAAGAGGTTCCTGACAAAGTCAAAAAGCTTTGATGTAAAAAAATAAATGTATGTGGTGTTTTTATGCATTTAAAAACTAAAACGGGTCGGTGCCGACCCTAACACAAGACGAAGGTTAAAAAAAAAAAAAAACATGGCCAAATCACACAAAGTACACATATATGGTGTTTCAAACCATAAAAAAAGGACATAATTTAAGTAAAATAATAAAAGCATTAAATTATTAAGAACCACTAATAGAATAAAAACTATTTCACAATTCAGTTACATGAACATGTCAACATTAAAAACACTAAACATGTAAATAACTCTCAACAAAAGCGTCCAACATTGACACATTGCCTCATCTACAAAACCCAAAATCAGTGAAGTTGGCTCGTTGTGTAAATGGTAAACAGAATACAATGAGTTGCAAATCCTTTTCAACTTATATTCAATTGACTACACTTCAAAGACAAGATACTTAAAATTTGAACTGTAAAACGTTGTTATTTTTTGCAAAGAATAGCTAATTTGGAATCTGATGGCTGCAACATGCTTCAAAAAAGCTGGCACAAGTGGCAAAAAAGACTGACAAAGTTAAGGAATGCTCATCTATCACTTATTAGGTGAGCAGGCTAATTGGGAACATTTGGGCACCATGATTGGGTATACAAGCAGCTTCCATGAAATGCTCAGTCATTCACAAACAAATGCGTGAGTTGATTTTCGAACAGTTGAAGAACAATATTTCTCAACGCGCTATGCAAGGAATTCAGGGATTTCACCATCTGCCGTCTGTAATATCATCAATATGATTCAAATAATCTGGGGAAATCACTGAACGTAAGCGGCTAAGCCCATGACCTTTGATCCCTCATGCAGTACTGCATCTAAAAGCAACATCAGTGTGTAAAGGATACCACCACATCGGCTCAGGAAAACCACTGTCAGTAACTACAGTTCATCGCTACATCTGTAAGTGCAAGTTAAAACTCTACTGTGCAGAGCAAAAGCCATTCATCAACAACACCCAGAAACGCCGCAGCCTTCGCTGGGCCCGAGCTCATCTAAGATGGACTGATGCGAAGTGGAAAAGTTTTCTGTGGTCTGACGAGTCCACATTTGAAATTGTTTTTGGAAACTGTGGATGTCGAATCCTCCAGAACAAAAAGGAAACGAACCATTCGGATCTTTGTAGGCGCAAAGTTCAAAAGCCAGCATCTGTGATGGTATGAGGGTGTATAAAGTGCCAAAGGCATGGGTAACTTACACATCTGTGAAGGCACCATTAATGCTGAAAGGTACATACAGGTTTTGGAGCAACATATGTTGTCATCCAAGCAACGTTATCATGGACGCCTCTGCTTATTTCAGCTAGACGTTGCCAAGCCGAGTGTTACAACTGCGTGGTTTCATAGTAAAAAAGTGTGGGTACTGGACTGGCCTGCCTGTAGTCCAGACCTGTGTGGGGCATTATGAAGCCTAAAATACGACAACGGAGACCCCGGACTGTTGAACTACTTAAGCTGTACATCAAGCAAGAATTGGAAAGAATTCCACCTGAAAAGCTTCAAAAATTGGTCTCAACAGTTCCCAAACATTTACTGAGTGTTGTTAAAAGGAAAGGCCATGTAACACAGTGGTAAAAAGGCCCAAGTGCCAACTTTTTTGCAACATGTTGTTGCCATTAAATTCTAAGTTAATGATTATTCGCAAAAAAACAACAACATTAGGTTTCTCAGCTGGAACATTAAATATCTTGTCTTTGCAGTGTGTTCGCTTAAATATTGGTTGAAAAGGATTTGCAAATCATTTGTATTCTGTTTTTGTTTACAAATTTCACAGCTTGCCAACTTCACTGGTTTTGGTTTTTGTACAAGTTTAGATACTTGTTTACACTGTGTTCCTGTAAATGATATATGTTACCTCGAATAACTAAAGTATCAAAAGTATTGATATTTTGATTTGAGAATCGATATTACAGCATACATATCTGGTATCGGCAGTATCAATTTTTCAGTATCGATACACACATCACGGATGCATATATTTTTTTTCTGTCGAAATGGAAAAAAACAATATGTTTTATAAGAAAATTTAATGTATACTGAACAAAAATATTAATGCAACAGCTGTTTTTGAATTTAACTAAAATATCTAAAATGTTTACTACATACTGTTGCATTTGGACCAGATGTTCCTCTTTTGAGAATTTAAACTGCTGGTCACCCCCAAGTTCATTTGATTACACATAAGCTGATTTTAAATGAATCCCAGACGGAATAGTTATTTTGACATTTTATTCCAAAGCTTTGGGAGACCAATCTATGCAAAACACCTTCAAATCGCTTCGCCCAAGTTGATCAGTCAATACTACGGAAGCGCTGTCTTCTTCAATATGTCCCTCGCTCGCTCCCACCCACCGGAACGAATACACATGTCTATTGTCCTCCTCAGCTGGGCACAGGATGAGATAAGAAGGGAGTATTGCAGTTCCTCACATTCCTAAAGTCAAGGTCGTCTACAGTGTACCATAGGTCAGGAGATAGGGAAAACATAAGCAGAATACAAGATGGAACACAAGCTATTTTAAATATGACTATGGAACAAAAATAAATAACTTTTAAATATAGATATATGTAGATATATATCTCCGTCAATACATAAAGGACCAATTCCTATCAAATATTGTTCACAAATCTGTCTGAATTTGAGTTAGTGAGTATTTGTTCTTTGACAACATAATCCATCCAACCTCACAGGTGTGGAATATCAAGATGCTCATTAAACAGAATGGTTATTGCCCACAATAAAAAGGCCACTCTGAAATAAGCGGTTTTGCTTTATTGGTAGCCTGGGGGGCTCAGAAAAGCAGTCAGTATCTGGTGTGACCACCATTTGCCTCACGCAGTGCAACACATCTCCTTCACATAGAGCTGACCAGGTAGTGGATTGTGGCCTGTGGAATGTTGGTCCACTCCTCTTCAATGGCTGTGCAAAACTTGCTGGATATTGGCAAAAACTTGAACACGATGTCGAATACTCCGAACCACAGCATTCCAAACATGCTCAATAGGTGACGTGTCTGGTGAGTATGCTGGCCATGCAAGAACTGGGATGTTTGCAGCTTCGAGGAATTGTGTACAGATCCTTGCAACGTGGGGCCAGGGGTGAATGCAACAAAATTTGGCCTCAGGATCTCGTCACTGTGTCTATGTGCATTCAAAATGCCATCAATAAAAAATGCACTACCGTTCGTTGTCCATAACCACAACAGCACCTCGACCATTGCGCCCCTCGATTCGCAATTTTGACATCAGCAAACCGCACTCCAACGTGAGGCCATACACAATATCTGCCGTCTGCCCTGAACAGTGCCAGACGCCATCAAATGTGAGCATTTTCCCGCTCTAGTCGGTTACAACAAACTGCAGTCAGGTGCAGACTCCAATAAGGACGACGAACATGCAGATGACCATCCCACTTTGTGCAGAAACTATTTGGCTATGCAAAACAATTTTTGCAGCAGCTGTATGAGTAGCAAGTCTGGTGTGGTTACACATGGTCTGCAATTCTAAGGCCGGTTGGATGTACTGCCAAATTCCCCGAAACACTTTTGGAGATGGTATATGGTAGAGAAATGAACATTCAAGTCAAGGGAAGCAGCTCTGTTGGACTTTCCTGCAGTCAGCATGCCAACTGCACGCTCCCTCAAAACTTGGGACATCCGTGGCATTGTGCTGTGTGATGAAACTGCACATTTCAGCGTGGCCTTTGGTTGTGGGCATCCTAAGGCACACCTCTGCAATAATCCATCCATCCATTTTCTACCGCTTGTCCCTTTTTGTGGTCGCAGGGGTTGCTGGAGCCGATTTCAGCTGCATTTGGGCGGAAGGCGGGCCACACCCTGGACAAGTCGCCACCTCATCGCAGGGCCAACACAGATAGACAGACAACATTCACACTCACACACTAGGGCCAATTTAGTTTTTGCCAATCAACCTATCCCCAGGTGCATGTCTTTGGATTTGGGAGGAAACCGGAGTACCCTGAGGTAACCCACGTAGTCACGGGGAGAACAGGCAAACTCCACACAGAACGATCCCGAGCCCGGGATTGAACTCAATCATGCTGTTTAATCAGCAACTTGATATACCACACACGTGAGGTGGGATGGATTATTTTCACAAAGAACAAATGCTCACTAACACATATTTAGAGAGGTTTGTGAACAATTTGTTGCGTCACACACACTCTGCGCTTCCCGCTGCTGCAAGAGCACGCAGAGGCTCCGCTGCAAACACCAGAGACGCCCCCGCACTCATTAAGCAGACCACGCCCACTCTCCGCTGCGGCGGAGAGTGGGCTGATGTTAATGAAGGCGGGCAGTATAAAGATGGCCGACGCTGACTTCTCAATGTCGGAACGTAAACTACTCCTCTGTTCGTGTCACCACCGCTGTTTCCCTCCTGGACCCATTTTGCCTTCCCTGATCCTCGACCTCACTTCTGGACTTTGGACCCGCCCTCCTGCCTTTGACCCCGCTTGGACTTTGGACTTCCTCTGGCTTGTTCCCCTCCGGATTTGGACGCTATTCATCCAACACGCACCTCAACAAACCCTCACGGTATTCACACAGGCAGACACATAATAGCATACACACTCCACGTAATCATCAAGTTTTCAATAAACCTATTGAACTTGACATCCCGTTGCTGTGCCGTCTCCTTCTCCAGTAGTAAACATAACACAATTATTAAGCGGAATAAGTATGTTGTGTTTATAGTAAACGTTTTAGATCTTTGAGTTCAATTTATGAAAAAGCGGAACAAAACAAAAGTGTTGCGTTCATATTTGTGTTCAGTGGTACTTTACTGAGGCATATTATTACCCAGCCTTCATGGGTCACATAAAATGATGCGGCGGGCCACATGTGGCCCTCGAGCCTTGAGTTTGACACCTGTGTTCTGTTGCTTCTTTAATGTAAGTGCGTTAAAGATGTCTGCTAAGTGATTCGTGGCGTAAATGACCACTTGTAATTGAATATGCCGTAGCTGTTTGGCAGCGTGGTGAATCCCCTCTGCTCTGAGGGTAAATAAATGAGCTCAAGCAAAGTGGCCCTTTGAGTCTACATGTTTGTGGAGGAACCATAATGGATTCTTTAGAGCCGTGAATGGTTTATAGCCATGTTTCAGCACGACGAGCTTATCCCTACGCAAGGCGCTAAGGATATTAGGAAATCAGCGTAAAGCAGCATGGAAATGATGACGGGAGCAAAGCCCCAGCTTGCCGGTATTAAACCCTCCATCCTCAGGAAAGAGGGGGAAGGAGGACTTGGCTCATCTCCACTCTGATATCTTCTATTGTGCTGTGCTCAATTGCTGTTTTTGCCGCACAATTACAAGCGTGACTCTCAATCCAAGCTAGGAGAAGGTCAGTATATCGAACTTACCGAAAATGACTATTGCAATATGTACCAGCTTCCTCTTTTCTTCTAATTCTCACCTTTTAATTATGAATTGCAACCCCTCAATTAAGTCCCTCCCCACATTCTACGTAGACAGCAATGATTGAGGGAGCCAAATTGGGGACGGTGTGGCGCATTGATTCCTGGTTCGATCCCTGTTTTGTCCCTGAGCAAGACACTTCACCCTTGCGCCTGGTGGGTGGTGGTTAGGGCCTTGCATAGCAGCTCCCGACATCAGTGTGTGAATGTGTGTGTGAATGGGTGAATGTGGAAATAGTGTCAAAGCGCTTTGAGTACCTTGAAGGTCGAAAAGCGCTATACAAGTATGTGGAGAGGTGGAGCCGACGGGCTGACAGCGGGGTAGGGCACGCTGTAGCCCTGCCCAAGATGGCGGCAAGGAGGCGGAGAATGCGGCGGATCGGAGAGGCGGGGCGTGCCGGGAGCGATGTGGCCGCAATCGGCACCGGCAGACAATCAACATATCTCCTCGCAGTGTTTAAAAGTGGAGAAGGAGGAGAGATTGAGAGAGAAGGAGGAGCAGCAGATGAAGAGCAAGAGCGCCAAAGAGCACACGAAAGACGGAAAAGCGGCCGGCTGAAAAGCGACCGAGGAGCGAGCAGCGCAGAAGGAGCTGAAAAGCGACCCGACCGGAATTGAGCTTTATTGAAGAATAAACAAGAGTCAAACCTGCTCGAAAGAGATGTCCTTCCTTGATGGTCCGTGGAACCCGCACAACGACGATAAGAGTCTGTCACAAAGTATAACTCATTTTCCATTTTTTAATTTAGAGAGGAATTGATTAACGTGGACCCCGACTTAAACAAGTTGAAAAACTTATTCAGGTGTTACCATTTAGTGGTCAATTGTACGGAATCTGTACTGTACTGTGCAATCTACTAATACAAGTTTCAATCAATCAATCAATGTTAAATGCAATTAATTCCATGTATTGTAGGCACACTGCTTTTGCCGTATTTCTCAGAGTTAACAATACACTCAAAATGTAAAATTTAAGTAAGTAAGTGTGGAATTGAGATAGACTCGGATCACTGTTGTTTTTGTCAGCCATTTTAGTTGTAGTCCTAGTCTTTTGGATGAAAGTGCTTGTCAGTTTTAGTCACATTTGAGTAATTTCTAGATGTGGTACTTTTAGTCCAGTTTTAGTTGACAAATACTCGAAAAGGTTTTGGTTTAATTCTTGTTCAAATAAAAATGAAAACTACAGTGAAACCTCGATTTAGTTGGTTCGTAAATTAAAAAGTTTGCATATCGAAACAGATTTCTCCGAAAGAAACAATATAAATATGAATAATGGATTCCAGCTTTGACAAAAGTCCATAGTTTGGTAAAAGTTTGTGTATTTGGAACAAAATATAAAGCGCTATTGTGATACCAAAATTACTTGTACTCGTTTTAATAGATGATTTTCTTTTGGATCGGACCGGACCCCCTCCACAAGGGAGAGTGGGACATAGAAGAAAAAGAAAAGAAACGGCAGATCAACTGGTCTAAAAAGGGAGTCTATTTAAAGGCTAGAGTATACAAATGAGTTTTAAGGTGAGACTTAAATGCTTCTACTGAGGTGGCATCTCGAACTGTTACCGGGAGGGCATTCCAGAGTACTGGAGCCCGAACGGAAAACGCTCTATAGCCCGCAGACTTTTTTTGGGCTTTGGGAATCACTAATAAGCCGGAGTCATTTGAACGCAGATTTCTTGCCGGGACATATGGTACAATACAATCGGCAAGATAGGATGGAGCTAGACCGTGTAGTATTTTATACCTAAGTAGTAAAACCTTAAAGTCACATCTTAAGTGCACAGGAAGCCAGTGCAGGTGAGCCAGTACAGGACTCTCGCTGCTGTGTTGGATCCGCTTTGGACTGGACTCTCGCGACTGTGTGGGATCCATTGTGGATTGAACTCTCACAGTATCATGTTAGACCCGCTCGACATCCATTGCTTTCCTCCTCTCTAAGGTTCTCATAGTCATCATTGTCACCGACGTCCCACTGGGTCATTATTGTCACCGATGTCCCACTGGGTGTGAGTTTTCCTTATGTGGGCCTACCGAGGATGTCGTGGTGGTTTGTGCAGCCCTTTGAGACACTAGTGATTTAGGGCTATATAAGTAAACATTGATTGATTGATTGATTGATTTGAACTGGGTACCAAAAGTTGTTTATTGGGCTCAGGAATGTAACACTTAGCAAGATATCTATTATCTGATCAAGCTCTGTCTCCTGTGTCTTTGATGTAACTTGTGGTCTTTAGTTGACCTGGGCATATGTGTCATTTATTCTTGACCCCCAAAAGAGCTAAATTGTTCCCCTTTCCTGAGTGACCCACCTCCTCTGGGCAAACGACAACCTCTTCCCTTCACAGGACTTTGAGTATTCATTGCACTGGTGTACTGTATGTAAATGAGCATGGAGGGCGGGACTTCTGAGAATGTATAATTGTCATGTCAAATTCTAAAGGAGTTAGAACAAGCTAGAACGAACGGATGTGTCGTTCTGGTTTGGTCTCGCTTTGCAAAGCTTGTTATGATTTGTTTGTTACTTTAATAAATCATTTTAAAGCTATTTGTCACTAAAGGATCGTCTTTAAGAAAATTTCCACGACACTATTCAAGTCAGTCTCTACAGGAATTCACAATTCATGCAAATTCAACCAATCTCCACTAATTTTGCACGACCTTGCTACTTTGTTTGATACCGAACCTTCCCTGTTTATTTTGGGCAATCAGTGTAATTTACGGCCGTGTGTTCTTTACCCTCAATAAAACATCAAGATTTTAGGCTTTCTTGCAAACCTGTACTTGCTCGAGTCATTTATTGAACAGGGGTCAGCCTGCAGTCCACACATATCTCTTATGTGTGACTGCCATCTACTGGTTACACTTATCATTACACCACCACAAAATAAAATTGCTTTGAGGTCAGTAAGCATAACCAACATTAATCCGTACATGTGGCCAATCGGGTTATAAGGCAAACTGTCTATGTTTGAGAAAATGGCCCGGTTTTAAGTGTGCCTTATAGTCTTAAAAATATGATAAGTATTTATTTCTTGGTGTTGTTTCAAGTTTGCTTGGCGACTATCTTAACTATTAGCATGCAGGCTATTGGCTTGCTCTCAGTGTGTAACATGTTTGGCTTCATCCTCAAATGATAATGCTATGTAGAGTACACAGAAATGCTGATAATTTGTGATTATTTGGGATTTACGATGAGGATGTTGTTGTGGCGTGTGCAGCCCTTTGAGACATTTGTGATTAAGGGCTATATAAATACATTTTGATTGATTGATTTTCCATTTAGAGGAGCGGCTCCACACTGTGTACAGAGATACAGAATTAGCTGCTACCTTCTTAGGTACTAAGAAATAATACAGTGTCAGCCAGAGGGGATTAGTGTTTGTTATGAACATTCAAAGACATTATTGTGTACAGTGTACTTGTTCATGAAAATCGACTGATACTGATCCCTAGTTATGTCATCGTTGACGTAAACAACACTGCCTTGGATGTGGGCAGAGCGCCAAGCCCTATTCTTGAATACAACTAAAATTATGTCGTATTTTTCAAAGAACTCTCTGTTAACTGCTTATTAACCAGGTGTAGCTGTCCTAAACAAAATTTTAAAATCTAAAAATCCCCTGCCTTACAGTTAGGGCTGGGCGATATATCGATATACTTGATATATTGCGGGTTTGTCTCTGCGCGATATAGAAAATGACTATATCGTGATATTCGAATATACGTTCTCACGCAGTTGATTTTAGCTGTGGGCATTACACTGCAGGCTGTTGTCAATCTTTCCTGTCTCTCCTTCTCACAGACAAGCGCAACTTCTTACATACGTCACATACTGTCGCAACATACGCCCTCGCATGAGAGGTAGCAGCATGGGTCACATTAGCTGTGATGCTAGCGGAGTGGTGAGAGTGGTAATACGAGAGAAATTGCCAGCAGGGACGGCGTGGCGCAGTGGGAGAGTGGCCGTGCGCAACCCGATGGTCCCTGATTCAACCCCCACCTAGTACCAACCTCGTCATGTCCGTCGTGTCTTGAGCAAGACACTTCACCCTTGCTCCTGATGGGTGCTGGTTAGCGCCTTGCATGGCAGCTCCCTCCATCAGTGTGTGAATGTGTGTGTGAATGGGTAAATGTGGAAGTAGTGTCAAAGCGCTTTGAGTACCTTGAAGGTAGAAAAGCGCTATACAAGTACAACCCAAATTACCATGAATTGATTAACGTGTGGTTTTCGTCCTGGTCGTGGAAATGTGGACCAGCTCTATACTCTCGGCAGGGTTCTTGAGGGTGCATGGGAGTTTGCCCAACCAGTCTACATGTGCTTTGTGGACTTGGAGAAGGCATTCGACCGTGTCCATCGGGAAGTCCTGTGGGGAGTGCTCAGAGAGTATGGGGTACCGGACTGTCTTATTGTGGCGGTCCGCTCCCTGTACGATCAGTGCCAGAGCTTGGTCCGCATTGCCGGCAGTAAGTCGAACACATTTCCAGTGAGGGTTGGACTCCGGCAAGGCTGTCCTTTGTCACCGATTCTGTTCATAACTTTTATGGACAGAATTTCTAGGCGCAGTCAAGGCGTTGAGGGGTTCCGGTTTGGTAACCGCAGGATTAGGTCTCTGCTTTTTGCAGATGATGTGGTCCTGATGGCTTCATCTGACCGGGATCTTCAGCTCTCGCTGGATCGGTTCGCAGCCGAGTGTGAAGCGACCGGAATGAGAATCAGCACCTCCAAGTCCGAGTCCATGGTTCTCGCCCGGAAAAGGGTGGAATGCCATCTCCGGGTTGGGGAGGAGACCCTGCCCCAAGTGGAGGAGTTCAAGTACCTAGGAGTCTTGTTCACGAGTGAGGGAAGAGTGGATCATGAGATCGACAGGCGGATCGGTGCGGCGTCTTCAGTAATGCGGACGTTGTACCGATCCGTTGTGGTGAAGAAGGAGCTGAGCCGGAGGGCAAAGCTCTCAATTTACCGGTCGATCTACGTTCCCATCCTCACCTATGGTCATGAGCTTTGGGTCATGACCGAAAGGATAAGATCACGGGTACAAGCGGCCGAAATGAGTTTCCTCCGCCGTGTGGCAGGTCTCTCCCTTAGAGATAGGGTGAGAAGCTCTGTTATCCGGGAGGAACTCAAAGTAAAGCCGCTGCTCCTTCACATCGAGAGGAGCCAGATGAGGTGGTTCGGGCATCTGGTCAGGATGCCACCCGAACGCCTCCCTAGGGAGGTGTTTAGGGCACGTCCAACTGGTAGGAGGCCACGGGGAAGACCCAGGACATGTTGGGAAGACTATGTCTCCCGGCTGGCCTGGGAACGCCTCGGGATCCCCCGGGAAGATCTAGACGAAGTGGCTGGGGAAAGGGAAGTCTGGGTTTCCCTGCTTAGGCTGTTGCCCCCGCGACCCGACCTCGGATAAGAGGAAGATGATGGATGGATGGATGGATGATTAACGTGGACCTCGACTTAAACAAGTTGAAAAACTTATTCGGGTGTTACCATTTAGTGGTCAATTGTACGGAATATGTACTGAACTGTGCAATCTACTAATAAAAGTATCTATCAATCAATCAAAAATAAGGTGCCAATGTGGTTAAAAAAATGAAGAAAAAATAAATTCCTAAGAAAAACAGCACGGGGTCCATCGTCTGGCGGTGAAATATCTTGCGTGACATCATGCAAAAAAGTGCACTTTATTTGTTTTAATCTATTGTAGTTGTGTTCTGTACAAAAAGTGCACATGAATTTAGTGTTGTTTTGATATGTCATTGTAGAACACACTGACATGTGGGTTGCATGGACCATTCAGGAAGGACATCGCTGAGCAGGTTTGACTTTCGTTTGTTCTTTCAATAAAAACCAAGCGTCATTGTCGATCGGGTCGCTTTTCACCTCCTCCTCCTCCGCTGCTCGTCTCGGTCGGCTTTTCAGCTGCCGGTTGTGTCGTCTGCCCCTGGGGCTCATTCTCGGATCGGTCTTTTGCGGTTGCTTCTGCTGGGCTGCGGACACTCGACCTCTTCCCCCCCGATCTTTCCTACCTCTCCCCTCTTAAACACTGCGAGGAGATAGGCAGATTGAGAACCTGATCTTGATTGCTGCAGCGTCGTTCCAGACACGCCCCGCCTCTTTGTTCTGCTGCATTCTCCACCTCCTGGCCGCCATCTTGAGCAGGGTCAAGGCGTGTCCCGCCCCGCCGTCGGCCCGTCGGCTCCGCCTCTCCACAGTCATTTTAGTGACGTCATGCACAAGTTGCACTAATAGCTTGTTTTAAAATGTCTCTGACAATCTTGCACTTTCTGTTTTGAAATGACATGAATGTTTGTGCCACTGCTTAATAACTGTTTAATAAATACAGTTTTGGTAAATTGACGTAATTGTGGTTTCCCTCTATGCATGAAAGTTTAAAATGAGCATATATTGATACAGTATGAAGAAGAAAGTTTTAATGTAGACACATAGAACCATCATACTGCTGTGATTATATGCATCCAGTGTTCATCCAAGGCTAAGGCAAAATATCGAAATATATATTGTGTATCGTGATGTGGCTTAAAAAAATCGAGATATTAATAAAAGGCCATATCGCCCAGCCCTATTTACAGTCCTTCTAGGAAAATTCGCACATCAGACACAGATGGATGATTAATGCCCATCCCACACCCCTGCACCATGAATTAGAGACCACAGCTCGAAACTATTTTTCTTGGTGGGCAGAAGAATGCTTGTGGCTAAAAAAAGAGGGCAAACATTATTTATCATTCAAGTGTCGACAGCCCCACTAGAGGCAATTCAACCACAGCGCCGTATCGACTGGCACCAGCCTGGAGTCAGTGCCCCTTCACTTTGATTAATCCTCCCATGTTCCTGTTCCAACTCTATCAAAGTAATCTAAGTGAAGATACACAACATTGATCTGTAGATACAATGAGCATGCAAACGCAACTCACACAGATGCGCACACATTTAGAGTCCGCAGTCAATGGAAGTGCCCTCAGATTTTTTTTTTTTGCGTCGGGTCAGCACAAACGGAGCATTCCGCTCAGATTTTTGTTTGTGTAAATCATTTCTGTAGATTTGTGGTTGGTTAGGTGGAATGAGTTGGAACAAAAGAGGAACATATTTAGTTGTTTTGTGGCCTGCTTGCTATGTATGGCCATGACCATATGGGTTTCAATGAGTTGTTACGCTCTCATGTGGACCGTGAGAGCTCAGACATTTAAAAACGTGGCGTCAGTAAAGTGGTCTTCGCGAGTCATTAGTCATCTGTTCCAATATTTTTGGCTTTTTGATGCAATTTACACATTTCATTTACATATTTGGTCTTTTCAGGCTGTTTTGTTTTGTGGTCTGCATATTGTCATGCGCCTCTTGTTATCCAATTTAAATTGCTTTGTTTTGTCCTCTTTTCCTGGTGGTGTGGATGATTCAAACATGATATTAATTAGTCAAGGTTTCTGTGGTTGATCCGTCATATAGTGTTCAATACCAGGGTATACGTTGGGGCAGGAAAAAATACAAGCCATAAAATCCCCTGAGGAGCCTAGAAATCTGCAAAACAGGCTTGTAGGAATGAATTACCCTCTGTTTTTTTTTCTTGGCCTAACGTATGATAATAGTTATATCGATATTTTCTACATTTTCTCTCAAGCTAAACAACTTTAATGATACAAATGGCCATATTTGCCTTGTTTTACAGTCCCTAATCCCGGTCATGTCCAATCCCACTTAACCGCAATAAACATATTTCCAAGAAGTAGGATTCATATTTATAGACAAAATATTTTCATAAATAGGGCTTTAAAAAATTATTAAAACGTTCTGAATATGTATTTTTTACCATTATTGGATCCCTCCAGACATGAAATAGCAGCCATAGAGTCACCTTTACACACCTTTTACCCAATATAGTAGCCTTGAGTATGTACTACTGTAGGTTAGAGTACTCACTGGTAGTCCAGAGGATCCTCTCTACCAGTGTTTCTTAACCGTAGGGCTGGGGCCCATTGTTCAAGGTCATGTATAAAGAGGGTATGGACGACTAAACAACAGGCACCACGACTGCAACCAAGTACGTGTTATTGCTGTCATTTTGAGGTTTTATATATCTATATATATATATATATATATATATATATATATATTAGGGGTGTAGGAAAAAATCGATTTGAATATGAATTGCGATTCTCACGTTGTGCGATTCAGAATAGATTTTTTAAAAACATATATATATTTTTTTAATCAATCCAACAAAACAATACACAGCAATACCATAACAATACAATACAATTCCAAAACCGAACCTGACCCAGCAACACTCAGAACTGCAATAAACAGAGCAATTGAGGAGAAACAAACACAACACAGAACAAACCAAAAGTAGTGAAACAAAAATATTATCAACAACAGTATCGATATTAGTTATGGTTTCAGCATAGCAGTGATTAAAAATCCATCATTTACATTGTCATTAGACATTTATAAAAAAGAAAAAAAAGAACAATAGTGTCACAGTGGCTTACACTTGCATCGCATCTCATAAGCTTGACAACACACTGTGTCCAATATTTTCACAAATTAAAATAAGTCATATTTCTGGTTTGTTTAATAGTTAGAACAAATTTACATTATTGCAATCAGTTGATAAAACATTTTCCTTTATAATTATAAAAGCTTTTTTTAAAAAAATCAACTATTCTGCTTGCATGTCAGCAAACTGGGGTAGATCCTGCTGAAATCCTATGTATTGAATAAATAGAGAATCGCTTTGAATCGGAAAAATATCGTTTTTGAATCGAGAATCGCGTTGAATCGAAAAAATCGATATATTATCGAATGGCGACCCCAAGAATCGATATTGAATCAAATAGTGGGACACCCAAAGATTCACAGCCCAAATATATATATATATATACATATATATATATATATATATATATATATATATATATATATATATATATATATATATATATATATATATATATATATATATATATATATAATTCTATTTTAGTTACTTTGAATTTACAATCCCCTGGCACTGTTTTGTACCGTTTTTGTACTGTGATGTTCTTACTCTAATTAATATTTCTCAACTATTTGTAAGTAAAAAATTCAAAAATTAAAATCTTGCAAACCATCCATGTCCCTTTAGGGGCTCCGTAGAGTAACATTTGTTTAAATCAAATGATTCAGTAATTGTTACCTTTACAAAAAAAATTGTACTAATGAGTCAGTGTTTTGAATAGCCATTTGAAAAGATCAAGCTCTCTTTAAAGAACTTTTAATTCAATATAAAGATGAAATTCTCGCCTACCAAGTCCAACCCGGAAATGCGTCTTAGTCACGTGTTTGCAAACCCAGCAAATGGTAGGATTTAAAACAAGACACTTTTTTAAATTACACTGAACAAATATGTATTTTTAATTATTTTAACATTTCTGATGAATACTATCGAAATGAAGTCCGGTAAGTATCCTTATTACGTTAGTTTTATATACCAAACGTGACAGCTTCCGGCGTGACGTCATCACGTGGCAGCCAAGATGGCGGGCGCGGGGACGCGAGTTGTCCTGCATTGCTTCAGAAAATGTGGGACATCTTGTTCCAGTTTACATGCAATGTCGTCATTTGCAAGTCAGCAGGTAAGTTTGTTTTTTGTTTTGTTTTAGCAGTGAATGTTTCGTGACTTGTTTAAGAAGTGAGCACAAATGAGGTTCCGACACAGACGCCCTTGAGTTAGCTTCTTCGTGCTCGCTGACTCAACAATCCTTACAAATAAAATCTAGCTATGTTGTTTTTTATTCTATTAACTAATTTGCTGATATTATTTTTTTGTCATTATTTATCCCAGCTGAACTTTACATTTCTCCCAAGTGGACTGCTTCATACAGTTTGTTTGCGTATTTTCTACTGTTTATACGTGGTGCCTTTTAGTTTATTTTGTAATTTATGTTTATATTATATTCATATCCAACTTATATAAAGGCCTAATGTTCTATAATTAAGTAGATGATGTTTGATTAGTCTTTAGAGGGGAACTGCAGTTTTTTTAAACTGTGCCTGTCATTTTAACCATCCATCTTCTTCCGCTTATCCGAGGTCGGGTCGCGGGGGCAGCAGCCTAAGCAGGGAAGCCCAGACTTCCCTCTCCCCAGCCACTTCGTCCAGCTCTTCCCGGGGGATCCCGAGGCGTTCCCAAGGCCAGCCGGGAAACATAGTCTTCCCGACATGTCCTGGGTCTTCCCCGTGGCCTCCTACTGATTGGACGTGCCCTAATCACCTCCCTAGGGAGGCGTTCGGGTGGCATCCTGACCAGATGCCCGAACCACCTCATCTGGCTCCTCTCGATGTGGTGGAACATCGACTTTACTTTGAGCTCCTCCCAGATGGCAGAGCTCACCCTATCTCTAAGGGAGAGCCCCGCCACCCGGCTGAGGAAACTCATTTCGGTCACTTGTACCCATGATCTTGTCCTTTCGGTCATGACCCAAAGCTTATGACCATAGGTGAGGATGGGAACATAGATCGACCGTTAAATTGAGAGCTTTGCCTTCCGGCTCAGCTCCTTCTTCAGCACAACGGATCGATACAACGTCCGACCAGATCCCTTCAACGCCTTGACTGCGCCTAGAAATTCTGTCCATAAAAGTTCTGAACAGAATCGGTGACAAAGGGCAGCCTTGGCAGAGTCCAACCCTCACTGGAAAAGTGTCTCATTTTAACTATTTAAGTTTAAAGCAAGTGCTTCCTTCAAGTAGGGCTGGGCAATAAGGCCTTTTTTAAATATCTCGATATTTTTAGGCCATGTCACGATATATATCTCAATATTTTGCCTTAGCCTTGAATGAACACTTTACGCATATAATCACAGCAGTATGAAGATTCTATATGTCTACATTACAACATTCTTCTTCATACTGCTTTAATATATGCTCATTTTAAACTTCCATGCAGAGAGGGAAATCACAACTAATTCAATTGACCAAAACTGTATTTATTAAACAGTTATTAAGCAGTGGCACAAACATTCATGTCATTTCAAAACAGAAAGTGCAAGATTGTCAGAGATATTTGAAAATAAGCTATGAGTGCACTTTGGTGCGTAATGTCGCTAAGATGACATATGAAAACAACACTAAATTAAAGTGCACTTTTTGTACAGAACTCCACTACAATAGTTTCAACCTAATGGGACAATGAGAAACCTTGGAGGGGACCGCAGATGTGGGGACCCCTCTGACTCCCCAGCATAATACAACAATCACTTACTGTAAAATTTCTGCTCTCATTGAAAACCCGACTGATGGGATGTTCTTATATTCTCATTTAGATGAATAAGTAATCTTACATTTTTCTTTGTTTAAGTTTGCCACAGGCAAGTGTCTTTTTGTGTCTTTCTCTCCATCGCCAGGGAATATGTTGGATTTAAAAAAATAAAAACAGACATATTTTACAATTTTTTGTATGTCACAGATGAACAACTTTCCAATTTATGGCTACAACCTTTTATTATTTAAATGAGAGTCATGATTTGTAATGGAGAATTAAATTTTACTAAGCTCGGTATGTCCATATGTCTACACTGTAGCTGCACAAGCCAACTACTTCTCTATTATTACGGCCAGGCTAAAAATAGTCTGCCTATGTTAGCGCTTATAATAACGATATCGTTAATACTCGGTTAATATTCATGGTCACAAGTTCTATTGTTGGCGTTTTTTGGTTGCATTTTTAGAGTGATTTAGAGGCAGATTGGATTACTCTCATTATTTACATTACTAGCCACCTAGAATGAGCCGATTATTACAAATTAGAATGCAAAAAAAACATACTTGTGTGTTTTTTTTTCTGTCACAAGGATTGTGAATGATAGGCAACATTTAAATCAGTGCAGTTCCCCTTTAACAGCTGCAGAGTTTGTCATATAGATGATCTTTAAGCGGTATAAACATTTTGCTGGTGTTTTTATTTATGACTATATTATCCATTTCGAGAGGTAAATAAACCAGATCTAGCAGGTTTTTTTTTTTTGATTAAAATACAGTGGAGGGAGACCTGGGGTCCCTCTGTCGTTAGTTTTTTGAAAATGTGGCCCCGAGAACAAGCTGCACAAGCCAACTACATCTCTATTATTACGGCCCGACTAGAAATAGTCTGCCTATGTTAGCGCTTATAATAACGATATTGTTAATACTCGGTTAATATTCATGGTCACAAGTTCTATTGTTGGCGTTTTTTGGTTGCATTTTTAGAGTGATTTAGAGGCAGATTGGATTACTCTCATTATTTACATTACTAGCCACCTAGAATGAGCCGATTATTACAAATTAGAATGCAAAAAAAACATACTTATGTGTTCTTTTGTCCGTCACAAGGATTGTGAATGATAGGCAACATTTAAAACTGTGCAGTCCCCCTTTAACAGCTGCAGAGTTTGTCATATAGATGATCTTTAAGCAGTATAAACATTTTGCTGGTGTTTTTATTTATGACTATATTATCCATTTCGAGAGGTAAATAAACCAGATCTAGCAGTTTGTTTGTTTTTTTGATTAAAATACAGTGGAGGGAGACCTTGAGTCCCTCTGTCGTTAGTTTTCTGAAAATGTGGCCCCGAGAACAAGCTGCACAAGCCAACTACATCTCTATTATTACGGCCCGGCTAGAAATAGTCTGCCTATGTTAGCGCTTATAATAACGATATCGTTAATACTCGGTTAATATTCATGGTCACAAGTTCTATTGTTGGCGTTTTTTGGTTGCATTTTTCGAGTGATTTAGAGGCAGATTGGATTACTCTTATTATTTACATTACTAGCCACCTAAAATGAGCCGATTATTACAAATTAGAATGCAAAAAAACATACTTGTGTGTTTTTTTTTTCTGTCACAAGGATTGTGAATGATAGGCAACATTTAAATCAGTGCAGTTCCCCTTTAACAGCTGCAGAGTTTGTCATATAGATGATCTTTAAGCGGTATAAACATTTTGCTGGTGTTTTTATTTATGACTATATTATCCATTTCGAGAGGTAAATAAACCAGATCTAGCAGTTTGTTTGTTTTTTTGATTAAAATACAGTGGAGGGAGACCTGGGGTCCCTCTGTCGTTAGTTTTTTGAAAATGTGGCCCCGAGAACAAGCTGCACAAGCCAACTACATCTCTATTATTACGGCCCGGCTAGAAATAGTCTGCCTATGTTAGCGCTTATAATAACGATATCGTTAATACTCTGTTAATATTCATGGTCACAAGTTCTATTGTTGGCGATTTTTGGTTGCATTTTTAGAGTGATTTAGAGGCAGATTGGATTACTCTCATTATTTACATTACTAGCCACCTAAAACGAGCCGATTATTACAAATTAAAATGCAAAAAAACATACTTATGTGTTCTTTTTTCTGTCACAAGGATTGTGAATGATAGGCAACATTTAAATCAGTGCAGTTCCCCTTTAACAGCTGCAGAGTTTGTCATATAGATGATCTTTAAGCAGTATAAACATTTTGCTGGTGTTTTTATTTATGACTATATTATCCATTTCGAGAGGTAAATAAACCAGATCTAGCAGGTTTTTTTTTTTTTGATTAAAATACAGTGGAGGGAGACCTGGGGTCCCTCTGTCGTTAGTTTTTTGAAAATGTGGCCCCGAGAACAAGCTGCACAAGCCAACTACATCTCTATTATTACGGCCCGGCTAGAAATAGTCTGCCTATGTTATCGCTTATAATAACAATATCGTTAATACTCTGTTAATATTCATGGTCACAAGTTCTATTGTTGGCGATTTTTGGTTGCATTTTTCGAGTGATTTAGAGGCAGATTGCATTACTCTCATTATTTACATTACTAGCCACCTAGAATGAGCCGATTATTACAAATTAAAATGCAAAAAAACATACTTATGTGTTCTTTTGTCTGTCACAAGGATTGTGAATGATAGGCAACATTTAAATCAGTGCATTTCCCCTTTAACAGCTGCAGAGTTTGTCATATAGATGATCTTTAAGCAGTATAAACATTTTTTTGATTAAAATACAGTGGAGGGAGACCTGGGGTCCCTCTGTCGTTAGTTTTTTGAAAATGTGGCCCCGAGAACAAGCTGCACAAGCCAACTACATCTCTATTATTACGGCCCGGCTAGAAATAGTCTGCCTATGTTAGCGCTTATAATAACGATATCGTTAATACTCTGTTAATATTCATGGTCACAAGTTCTATTGTTGGCGTTTTTTGGTTGCATTTTTAGAGTGATTTAGAGGCAGATTGGATTACTCTCATTATTTACATTACTAGCCACCTAGAATGAGCCGATTATTACAAATTAGAATGCAAAAAAAACATACTTGTGTGTTTTTTTTTCTGTCACAAGGATTGTGAATGATAGGCAACATTTAAATCAGTGCAGTTCCCCTTTAACAGCTGCAGAGTTTGTCATATAGATGATCTTTAAGCAGTATAAACATTTTGCTGGTGTTTTTATTTATGACTATATTATCCATTTCGAGAAATAAATAAACCAGATCTAGCAGGTTTTTTTTTTTTTGATTAAAATACAGTGGAGGGAGACCTGGGGTCCCTCTGTCGTTAGTTTTTTGAAAATGTGGCCCCGAGAACAAGCTGCACAAGCCAACTACATCTCTATTATTACGGCCCGGCTAGAAATAGTCTGCCTATGTTAGCGCTTATAATAACGATATTGTTAATACTCGGTTAATATTCATGGTCACAAGTTCTATTGTTGGCGTTTTTTGGTTGCATTTTTAGAGTGATTTAGAGGCAGATTGGATTACTCTCATTATTTACATTACTAGCCACCTAAAATGAGCCGATTATTACAAATTAGAATGCAAAAAAAACATACTTATGTGTTCTTTTGTCTGTCACAAGGATTGTGAATGATAGGCAACATTTAAATCAGTGCAGTTCCCCTTTCACAGCTGCAGAGTTTGTCATATAGATGATCTTTAAGCAGTATAAACATTTTGCTGGTGTTTTTATTTATGACTATATTATCCATTTCGAGAAGTAAATAAACCAGATCTAGCAGGTTTTTTTTTTTTTTTGATTAAAATACAGTGGAGGGAGACCTGGGGTCCCTCTGTCGTTAGTTTTCTGAGAATGTGGCCCCGAGAACAATTTTTGTTTAATAGAAATGATTTAGAGTGTCCATTTAATGTAACATGCATGTATTTAGATTGCAGGTGGAATTTCCAATTGTTTGATTGGTTATGGATTGCTGCTAATTTTCTTCTTCCTGTCTTCCAGCTTGTCAGGAGGCAGATATGTACAAGCTCTGTCGTGCACAAAAAGAACCTGGCAGCTGATGGTCCCGGGAGGTTTACGGTGGAGTTTATCGAGAAGCAGGTGGAAGAGTTCAACATCGGCAAGCGGCACCTGGCCAACATGATGGGAGAAGACCCAGAGAACTTCACTCAAGAAGACATAGATGTATGTAAGAACTGAGGCTTGTGTTTATACTTTGGAAAGGACGTCTAAAATCCTTAAGGAAGGTTGGTCCGGATACAAGTTTTTCACTTACTATACTATAGCAATATTGCAGCCTTCAGTATTGGCCGATGCCAATATCTATTTAACACGATAACAACAGGAATCATGCATACTTTTATTACTTTTTTGGTAGGCGGGGTCTCTGCAGGTTTTAACAACTCAAAATTAAGGCTCTTGAAGAATTTTATAAATACAAATCAAGATGTATTTCACATCCGTACACACAAGAATGTACAATATATGAAGGGAAATGGTTTCCATCAATTTCCGGTACAGTAAAAGAAAGAAATAAAAACATAATGCGACTCCACTTTTGATAAACTTTGCACATCAAAGCTGCTAAAACTAATCCAGTGTAGGTCATTATACTTGGTATAAGCTGTACAAGCTTTGTATAATCGATGATAATTTAATATCTAACAATACATCTAATTTATAACCAATTTTATATCTGATATCAATATCAGCTCATATTTAAATGGGAACTGCACTTTTTTTGGAATTTAGCATATTGTTCACAAACAATATGAACGACATAACGACCAATTTATATATTTTTTAAATGTATTCTAACTCGTAAAATAAGTCCGCTAACAGCAGAGCCACTGGAAGGTCCTCTGTTCCGCCCATAAAATCCCCCAAAAAACCATCGAAAAAGCCCCAACAATTCTCCATTTACGTTTCATGACTTGTACATTAACCAAGTTTTAGTGATATTATTATTATAAACGCTAACGCAGACAAACTATAACGGCCCTGTGTTCACAAGCTTGTGTGCCAATGTTGACATGATCAAATGATGAGCTGCGTTCTCGCTTCCTTGCTGGTCAAACTCTATTCTAGACCATAAATCGTGCCTGTTACCTGGATAGTAGAAGGAAGAGGATGTAATCCAACACAAGTTGGTATACCTTGACAGCCAATTAAGACCCGGAAATGGTGAAAACGACACGAAAAGACGCTTGGGTCCACCCCCCTTTTCCTCGCGAAGATTATGAGTCATTCTTCATCTAATCTATTAAATAGCCAACATTTTAAGAATGAATCAAATATATAATTATGTTACATTGAGTCTATTAGAGTGCTAAAACTGACAATAGTTATTTATTAATATGCCAGTGTGAAGATTTGTAACATCACAAAATGCATTAGCTGTAAGTTTGTGAATAAAACAGCTCATTAAGACAACAACAAAAGCCCTTCTTTTACTGATATATCAACACATGACACTCCAGACCATACTTTTGTTTTTGCTAATCTCGTTTTGAAGTAACAAACTCAACAGTATTTAACGATACCTGTACATGTTGACAATCGCTTCGTTCCGAGACTATTGAATTTAGTCCCCGCTCCACCGCCAAACTATATCTGACGTCAAAGACAAGCGCAGTAAGGATAATTATAGCCCGAATTTCTGAAGACGTGTTTTCATGCGTTACAATCTGAATGACTTTCAGCATAAACCACCCATTTCGATAGGAATGACATTTTGATCCGAACGTGTGTTCATTGTATTCCGGATGGTGTATTTACATGAAGCATTTTTATTCTGGTTAGGCTTTTAATCTGATTAAATGTGTCCATGTGCACATAGCAATTGAAAGAAACATAACTTAAAATCATTACTTATTTGTACACAAGTAACACGAAGCAGTTAGATTAGATTTTTTTAGATTTAGATTTATTGGTACCGGTTGGGGAAATTCCTTTTCACTGCTGTACATTTAGACATATAGACATTACACATCACAAAACAAACATAACAAAAAGACATCATACATGACCAAGACATTTACAGGCTTTGTTTGTCGGGCCTGTTGTTAAGGGCGGCTATAGCTGCAGGGATAAGGCTTTTCTTGAGGCAGGCCCTCCGGAATTTGATGGTTCTGTACATGGGGTAGTGGCATTATGTATTGGTGTAGTGGGTGACGGATATCCTGGATTATCGTGTTTACCAGTCGAATGATGGACCTTTGGTTTGAATCTGAAATGTTGGGTGTGGGTAGGCTGATGATTTTAGCTGCTATGTTTGTAATGCGTGTGAGTTTGGTCCGGTTGGTTACAGAAAGCCTGGTGAAAAAACATGTGGCACAGTAGCTAAGGATGGGTTGAACAATGATTTGGTAAAGTAATAACAGGAGATGAGGTGCAACATATAGTCCTTTAAGTTTTTGGATTGCTAACAGTCTTTGTTGACTTCTTTTTTGAATATCCGTGGTGTGCTGATCAAAGGTGAGTTTATTGAAGTTGCTTTCGATTGTATTTCGTTCGAAGCAAATGTTTGCCTTTGTGTACACGTGCGCGCATGCTCAGTAGCGGTGGGTTGCAGATTTTGACAGAATAATGGGTCGGAGAACTTTATTTAGCCAGTAAATCTACTGGTAAAATGATGGTTACATTAGTTTAATTGAAAACCGCTTAAATGCTGTAAATGTGAGCAGAAAAGTTTTGCTCTTGTTCGTTCAACCGAAAGTGTTGGTTGCACTTTCTTCAAGTACTATTTGAATACATTGGCCAATATTTGTTGTTTACTTGCTTGTTTGTATCCATAATTAATTTATATTTAATTCCCTTCACCTGCAGTATCCAGTATTTATTTCACAGTCACACTGGTTAATTTTTTTTTTGCTGAAAAGTTTCTAAATCGACATCAGTTATTATTTTGTATCGTTCTTAAAATAAATACATTTGTCGCTGAATCTTATCGGCAACAACAAATTCTGAATAGAATTGTTGTTGAAACGAATCGGTACATCTCTAATTCCTGGGAATAATCGTCAAATTTTGTTAATGATTCCCTTGCAGCTTTTAATGGCCGCACATGACATCAGCACGCATGGCAGTGATCGGCGGCACAAACACTGGAGAGATATTCACGAGAAAGGATAACAAAAGGGCAACTTGCTATACTTACAAAGTAGATATTGTATCTAAGAAAGGAAATACTAGAAGAAACATGATGACTTAAAATAAATCATGTGTTTTCGATCTCTTGACACTGTTTTATTTAGTCCGATGCACAAACATGTTATGGAGGAAAACTCAAACACTGAGCTGCCAGTACAATGCAAGCTACTTGTACCCATAAGGAATTCTGTGTCAGTTATTTGGACACATTTTGGCTATAGTAAGAGTGACGTTGACTGAAAAGTAGAGGAGTCGTTGAGTGCTATTAACCGAAATCGAGGTAAAATGTTGATTTAATCTGGATTTAGTTTTTTACTATATCCACCCAGCTATAGTTACAGTTAGGGGTGTGGGAAAAAATCAATTCGAATTTGAATCGCGATTCTCACGTTGTGCGATTCAGAATCAATTCTCAGTTTAAAAAAACGATTAAAAAAAATATATATAAATTTTATTTTTATTTTTTAAATTTGTTTTATCAATCCAACAAAACAATACACAGCAATACCGTAACAATGCAATCCAATTCCAAAACCAATCCTGACCCAGCAACACTCAGAACTGCAAAAAACAGAGCAATGGAGAGGAGACACAGAACAAACCAAAAGTAGTGAAACAAAAAGGAATATTATCGACAACCTTATCAATATTAGTTATAATTTCAGCATAGCAGTGATTAAAAATCCCTCATTGACATTATCATTAGACATTTAAAAAAAAAAAAAGGAACAATAGTGTCACAGTGGCTTACACTTGCATCGCATCGCATAAGCTTGACAACACACTGTGTCCAATATTTTCACAAAGATAAAATAAGTCATATTTTTAATAGTTAAAACAAATTTACATTATTGCAATCGGTTGATAAGACTTGTCCAGGGTGTACCCCGCCTTCCGCCCAATTGTAGCTGAGATAGGCGCCAGCGCCCCCCGCGACCCCGATAGGGAATAAGCGGTAGAAAATGGATGGATGGATGGCAATCGGTTGATAAAACATTGTTCTTTACAAGTATAAAAGCTTTTTTTTTTTATCTACTACTCTGCTAGCATGTCAGCAAACTGAGGTAGATCCTGATGAAAGCCTATCTATTGAATTAATACAGAATTGTTTTAAATTGGAAAAAATATCGTTTTTGAATCGAGAATCCCGTTGATTTGAAAAAATCGATTTATAATCGAATCACAACCCCAAGAATTGATATTGAATCGAATCGTGGGACACCCAAAAATTCGCAGCCCTAGTTACAGTATTACAATATTCTGTTTTATCATTACATCAGTGCCTAATTTAATCTCCATATAAAGTTGATGATAATATTTCTTATCAGCAACATTTATGGGACTATTTATCGTCCAGCAAAATGTCTTATTGGCACAGGCCTAGATGTGCGTCTTCCCAACTTTTCTCAACACTATTTAACTTAGCTTGTTACCTTTTTGTGTCTGGTGCACATGTATCAGTTCTTTCTACAATTTCAACAAGATCAAACGTCAACCTTCTCCCTTGGCACTGCACCTGTTCCTTCATGAATTAAACCAGTTGAGCAGAGAAACACACACAATCTTTTTAACTTTCCATCACTTATTTGGCACTTGCACTTTGTTGCGCCATCTGTTGGACGGTTAATAACAAAGCATCCATGAATGCTGAACTCGGGCTGAACTGCTGCACACGTTGGCCACCCTCTGTTTGCTGTCATTGCTGTGACACACACACACACATGCACACACAAAGCTGTCCTTTCCTTGAACCAGTGAGCAGCTTGCGGTTTCTCGTCTGTCATTCGCACCGCGATTTGTAGTGTGACCTCTGTAGTTTTGTGATGTCATTTGCTTCTATTTGTATTTTCTCTCTGCCCCACCACAGAAAAGCATCGCCTACCTTTTCCCCTCGGGACTGTTCAATAAGAGGGCGCGACCCCTCATGAAGGTAAAGATAGCGACTGACAACATAAAATCTATGAAAGTTGAACAATATTTTGCTCACATTAACTCTTACTTTCTGCCTCTGTCTTTTTCAGCACCCGGAGGAAATCTTTCCAAAGCAGCGGGGTACATAGAATTGTCTTAAATGCGTTTGTGACCCCTGGTGCATGCTCTACAGGTCTAACCGTGCTTTGCTCTCTTCGGGGCAGCTGTCCAGTGGGGAGCGGATAAGCGGCCGTTCGACTTTCTGTTTTACACGGGCAAACAGGGCTTCTACTCTTTGATGCACGTAAGTCAGCGTTTCATTGTGGCAAGTTGCCACAATAAAATGAATGTATGATGCCGAACACTAAGTTTTTACAAGGCACGTTTTTGATTATTGCATTGAAAAAAATCAAAACGTAAGGGTGGCTATGTGTGGGCTGCAGCAATTTTTTTCTTAGAAAAATACCATTACTAAAAGAAAAAAAAGGGATTAAAAGAGCAAACTGGTATAGTATAATGAAAAATTGTTGAAATGTTGACCCTTCCAACTAGGGCTGGGCATTATGGCATTTTTTTAATATTGCGATATAAGATATATATTACGATATTTTGCCTTGGCCTTGAATGAACACTTGATGCATATAATCACAGCAGTATTATGATTCTATGTGTCTACATTAGGGATGCACCGATTAATCGGTAACCGAATATATACGGCCGAATATGGCAAAAAAAGCCACATTCGGCCTTCGGTGGAATGAGTTAAAAACAAGGCCGAATAGTGGCGTGTGACGCGATTTTTTGACGCGGTGACGCAATCAACCAACGTGCGGTGACGTTGAGATATGTTGTGTACCTGTATAAGTGTATGAGGTTACAAGCACACACTCTTTGAGATTTAGTGGGGCGTCTGTTTACATTATTAGCCTGTTGTGTAGGCTACCTGTATAAGTGTATGAGATTACAAGCACACTCTTAATTGAGATTTACTTGAGCCTTCTGTTTACATTATTAGCATATCTACTGTGGCTAAGCAGACTTTTGCCAAAAGGACAACAATTATTGCCAAAAGGACAATAATTCATTTGTTGTGGGTTTATCCACTTCAATGCACTTTATTTTTTTTTGGAATGCATGTTTTGTTTGAAGGCCTAATATAAATGAAAAACTTTGTGCTTTTTTTGAAAAGCAAAGGCTACTGGAATATTAAAAAAATGTCAATATTCAATAAAAAAATGACTTTATTTGAAAAACATGTCTAAATATTTATTCTAGGCTATTTATGCAATATTAAAAAAATTGTGAAAAACTGCATTCATTATTCGGTATTCGGCCCTCGGCCAAGCGTTTAAATTTTATTCGGCTTCGGCCACAAATTTTAATTTCGGTGCATCCTTAGAAACATTCTTCTTCATACTGCATTCATATATGTTACTTTTAAACTTTCATGCAGAGAGGGAAATCACAACTAAGTCAATTGACCGAAAGTGTATTTATTAAAGTTATTAAGAAATGGCACAAACATTCATGTCATTTCCAAAACAGAAAGTGCAAGATTGTCAAAGACATTTTAAGTGTCAAATAAAAAAGAGCTGCATAATAGGAAATCAAATAGTATTCATCCTTCACTATGCGGTAGGTTATTACGGAAGTTGTGAAATTCTCTTCATCCTCTAGCGAGTGACTTTTCAAATGATGCTACATATTAGCAGTAAGGTTACTTTTTATAAGAAACTTTTTTGCCCAACACTTGACAAATTATGGTTGTCTGTTCGACATATTCCCACTTGATTGATTGATTGATTGATTGATTGATTGATTGATTGATACTTTTATTAGTAGATTGCACAGTACAGTACATATTCCGTACAATTGACCACTAAATGGTAACACCCGAATAAGTTTTTCAACTTGTTTAAGTCGGGGTCCACGTTAATCAATTCATGGTAAAAATATATACTATCAACATAATACAGTCATCACACAAGTTAATCATCATAGTATGTACATTGAATTTTTTACATTATTTACAATCCGGGGGGTGGGATGAGGAGCCGAACCACCGCCAGACGATGGACCCTGTGCTGTTTTTATTGGGAATTAAGTCTTCCTTCATTTGTTACCAGATACGCACCTTCTTTCTCTCGTATTACCACTCGTACGGCTATGTTAGCATCACAGCTAACGTTACCCAGTCTACTACCTCTCTGCTGGGCGAGGGCGTGTACGTATGTGACGTATGACGTGGCAGTATGTGACGTGTGTAAGAATGTGCGCCTGCTTGTCTGTGAGAAGGAGAGAAAGGAAAGAGTGAGAAGAGCCTGTAGTGTAATGCCCGCAGCTAAAAGCAACTGCATGAGAACGTATACACGAATATTACGGTATAGTCATTTTCTACATCGCACAGAGACAAACCCGCGTTATATCGTGTATATCGATATATCGCCCAGCCCTACTTACCACACAATTTTGTTTTATGTTTTTTAATAAACACTTTGAGATTACTTGGATTTTTGCATAAAATGGGCATTAGATGCATTCTGATCATCCTCCAAGTCACAACAATAGACAATCGGCTTAAACTAGTACTGCACAAAAAAAAGATATTTTCTAATTTTTTATTCAACACAACATGTAAACATTCACCGTGCAGGGTGGAAAAAGTATGTGAACCTTTGAATTTAATAACCGGTTGACACTCCTTTGGCATCAATAACCTCAACCAAATGTTTCCTGTAGTTGCAGATCAGACCTGCACAATGGTCTAGAGGTATTTTGGACCGTTCCTCTTTGCAAAACTGTTTCAGTTCAGCATTATGCTAGGGGTTTTCTGATGTGAAATGCTCTCTTGAGGTAATGCCACAGCATCTCAATTGGGTTGAGGTCAGGACTCTGACTGGGCCACTCGAGAAGGTGTATTTTCTTCTGTTTAGCCATTCTGTTGTTGATTTACTTTTACGCTTTGGGTCATTGTCCTGTTGCATCACCCATCCTCTCTTGAGCTTCAGTTGGCAGACAGATGGTCTAAAGTTTTGCTGCAAAATGTCATTCGGGAATACATTTTTCTGTTGATGACAACAATCCGTCCAGGCCCTAAGACAGCAATGCAACCCCAAACCATGATGCCCCTTCGACCATATTTCACCGTGGGGAGGACCTGGGGATAGGTTGATTGGCAACATTAAATTGGCCCTAGTGTGTGAATGTGAGTGTGAATGTTGTCTGTCTATCTGTGTTGGCCCTGCGATGAGGTGGCGACTTGTCCAGGGTGTACCCCGCCTTCCGCCCGATTGTAGCTGAGATAGGCGCCCGCGACCCCGAAAGGGAATAAGCGGTAAAAAATGGATGGATGGAGGAGGTTTTGATGTTATATGGATTGAACTTTCACAGTATCATGTTGGACCCGCTCGACATCCATTGCTTTCGGTCCCCTAGAGGGGGGGGGTTGCCCACATCTGAGGTCCTCTCCAAGGTTTCTCATAGTCAGCATTGTCGCTGGCGTCCCACTGAATGTGAATTCTCCCTGCCCACTGGGTGTGAGTTTTCCTTGCCCTTTTGTGGGTTCTTCCGAGGATGTTGTAGTCGTAATGATTTGTGCAGTCCTTTGAGACATTTGTGATTTGGGGCTATATAAATAAACATTGATTGATTGATTGATTGATTGATGTTGGCGTGCTGTGCCTTTTTTCCCCTCCACAAAGTGTTGTGTGTTTCTTCCAAACAACTCTAATTTGGTGTAATTTGTCCACATAATATTTTACCAGTAGTGCTGTGGAACATCAAGGCGCTCTTTTGCAAACTCCCAACATGCTACAATGTTTTTCTTTGACAGTAGTGGCTTCCTCCGTAGTGTTCCTCCACAAAGTCCGTTCTTGTTTCATGTTTTCCTTGTTGACTGGTCAAAAAAAATGTTAGTATGGGCTAAAAGTCTTTAGATGACACTCAACGATTTATTTTCCCCCTTTATTGAGCATTCTGCGCTGTGCTCTTGCGGTCATCTTTACAGGATGACCACTCCTAGCGAGAGTAGCAACAGTGCTGAACTCTCTCCATCCACATTTAATGCCATATTTATGTGCAAAAATCCATGTAATCCCAAAGAGTTCAGATACTTTTTAACAGTCACAGTTTTTCTCATAGTATGGCCAGGGGTGCGACTTATACTCAGGAGCGACTTATGTGTGAAATGATTAACACATTACCGTAAAATATCAAACAATAATATTTAGTTCATGCACGTAAGAGAGTAGACGTATAAGATTTCATGGGATTTAGCGATTAGGAGTGACCGATTGTTTGGTAAACGTATAGCATGTTCTATATGTTATAGTTATTTGAATGATTGTTACCATATTATGCTACGTTAACATACCAGGCACCTTCTCAGTTGGTTATTTATGCATCATGTAACGTACACTTATTCAGCCTGTTGTTTACTATTCTTTATTTATTTTAAATTGCCTTTCAAATGTCTATTCTTGGTGTTGGGTTTTATCAAATACAATTCTACAAAAAATACGACTTATACTCCAGTGCGACTTATATATGTTTTTTCCTTCTTTATTATGCATTTTCGGCAGCTGCGACTTATACTCTGGAGCGACTTATACTCTGAAAAATACGGTACATTATTTGATTGGTTTTGAAAATGACTTATCAAAAATAGCCCCCAAATCCTGAGTAGTGTGCAGCCTTCAGTATAAAAACAGTTTGGACACCCCTGACATAGGCTATTCTATGTTTTACATAACAATTCATGTTTGTTTCAAATTTTCACCTGCAATCTTTTCACCTGTTTTAAGGACACACAGAGTAAAATCCTAAACATCGAGAGGCATCAGGATCGTCTACGAGCCAAAGGACTCTTTTCCGATGACGTCAAGCCAATGTAGGGGCAAGTGTTTTTTGTGGGGGGGAGGACGCATGTTGATCTGAAATGTTTCAATCTAAAAAAAATCCAATTACCGGTGTCTTTCCCCTTCAGTGCTCTGAGTGCCAGCAGGTGGGTCCTGAAGGAGGAGTTGGAAGATTTGCTTGTGGAGACCATCTCTGTTCACGATGTAAGCACATTTAATGTTCCTTTTGGCATATGATTGGTCTTATGGTTTGTAAAGATGTAACGCTATGGTATCGTCACAATTCGATGCCTCAGTATTATATGTGATGGTTCGGTTTATGATGAGGTGGCGAATTGTCCACGGTGTGCCCTGCCTACCGCCTGAATGCAGCTGAGATAGGCTCCCGCACCCCCCGCGACCCCGAAAGAGACAAGCGGTAGAAAATGGATGGATGAATGCGTTCGGTTTATTTACAGTAAGTGTACAATATGCAACATAAAACTTATTGGCTTTTGTTTTTACAGCTTTAATGATTTAAAAAAATAGATATAAAAAATTGTGAGCAGGTATTTTTTTAAATATATTTCTTGGATATAAAGTTAATAAATAAACAAACATGATACGTAGGAAAAGTCAAAATGAAATTGAAACAATGCCTATAAGGGCTGCAATTTGAATGGGGGGCTTAATTTGAAATGTATATATTTTTAAAAGCTTAAATTTTTTTTATCTATGTATTTAAAGAACAATATTAGCACTGTTAATCAAATAGGTTTTTTCAAAAGAATTATTAGTATGAACATTTCAGCTTTTTCCTCATTATTTTCAGCATCTTTGTTCTATTTATGGAATATCTTCTACATTGTGTCACGGGCCAGTAAAAACGAGCCATTTTCTGCAAATGGACTGCGAAGAGGTGGCGATTTGTCCAAGGTGTACTCCGCCTTCCGCCCATGTGCAGCTAAGACAGGCTCCAGCACCCCCCACCACCACTGCATGTCTTCTTTACCAGTTTGTTGGCAACATAACTCCAAATGTTATGGATAGACTTTGATGAAATGATCAGAAAATTTCCATAAAAAACAATTCCTCTTATATACGCCGATCACATTTTTCCCCACTGCTTCCTCCTGCGTTCCACGCCCTCACCATTCGGTCCCGCGCTGCACAGATAATTATGGGAGTGGTAGTTTATTTTTACACCGGCCAATGCAAAAGCGCCAGAAAAAAACTACTACTACCACCGTATTTTCGGATTATAAGTCGCTCCGGAGTATACGTCGCACCGGCCAAAAAAGCATAATAAAGAAGGAAAACAACATATATACGTCGCACTGGAGTATAAGTCGCATTTTGGGGGGAAATTTATTTGATAAAATCCAACACCAAGAATAGACATTTGAAAGCCAATTTAAAATAAATAAAGAATAATGAACAACAGGCTGAATAAGTGTACGTTATATGAAGCATAAATAACCAACTGAGAAGGTGCCTGGTATGTTAATACAACATATTATTGTAAAAGTCATTCAAATAACTATAACATATAGAACATGCTACACATTTACCAAACAATCTGTCACTCCTAATCGATAAATCCCATGAAATTTTCTTCCTCAATGTCGCTTCTAAACAACTCTGCCGAATTCCAAAGGTATGCGCCGCTTCCTCTTGTCGTTTTCTGCTGCATATTTCACTACGTCCAGCTTGTAATCTGCAGTACATGATTTCCTTTTTGGTGCCTTTTTTGTTCAGCCCTTCTCAGTTTTTATAAGTTACCACCCAGGTTGAAATGATCCATTTTAATAGCTACGGCAGTAGCATTTAGTAGTTAGTATCCCATGACCCACAATGTACTTCTGCCATGACCCTCCCCCGCCAAATTCTTATTGGTTGACGTGTATGTGACGATTGCTGACATTTTCTTCGTCTCTTCCGCGAATGAAATAAATAATATTATTTGATATTTTACGGGAATGTGTTAATAATTTCACACATAAGATGCTCCGGAGTATATGTCGCACCCCCGGCCAAACTATGAAAAAAAAACTGTGACTTATAGTCCGAAAAAAACGGTAGTTTTTGTTTAATACTGTCTGACGTCACGGCATTAATGTGATGATTTTAAATCCGCAATACCACTTTATCTACAATACCTTTACACTCCTTATGGTTTTCATGCAACACCCACAAAAACCCTTAGAATGTGTGTTATTGCTATGGTGCCATCTTGTGGACGACTTTGCTCACTGCACTCACAACGCTCAGTACAGTATTTTCCTTCTGTTTGTGGTTGGAAATAGATGTACAAGTGCTGTTGCGTCTATTAGTCATTCATAGTGTTTCTACTTGTGTGGTTTCTTCATTCATCACTCCAAGCAGCACTTGTAAGTGTTACAATGTAACCAAAATAATTCTGACTTACCGGTACTAAACTGACGATAGTTGGATCATATTTGTATGTGCTATCGTAATGTTTTCAAGCTGGCGTAATTAGCATATGCTCACATGTTGTAAGTATTGCTAACTTACAATGGCATTCTTTTTGTATTGTTTCAGTTTCACACATTCCTCAGTAAATCCACCAAAACGTCACTGTTGAGTTATTGTGTCTGTTTAGCTGACGAAAGCAGTTTTTTTCAACCTTTTTAGAGCCAAGGGACCTTTTTTTGCGTTTAAAAATGCGGAGGCACACCACCAGCAGAAATCATTAAAAAACAAAACCCGGTTGAAAGTAAAAAGTCGTTGTCGCAATTGCTGGATATGACTTTAGAGCATAAGCAAGCATGTGTCACTATAGCTCTTGTCTCAAAGTAGGTGTACTGTCACCACCTGTCACAGCATGCTGTGACAGATTTGTAGTGTTTTATTTCTTGTCTTGCGCTCCTATTTTGGTGGCTTTTTCTCTTTTTTTTTGGGCAGTTTCCTGTCTTCCTTTGAGCGATATTTCCCGCATGTACTTTGTTTTAGCAATCCAGAATATTTTAGTTGTTTTTATCCTTCTTTGTGGGGACATTGTTGATTGTCATATCATGTTCGGATGTACATTGCGTAGTAAGTTTTTGCTGTCGTCCAGCATTCTGTTTCTGTTTACTTTGTAGCCATTTCAGTTTTTACTTTGGTTCTGCATAGCCTTCCCTAAGCTTCAATGCCTTTTCTAAGAGGCACTCAGTTTGGTTTATTTTTGGTTTAAGCATTAGACACCTTTTTACCTGCATTCTGCCTCCCGCTGTTTCCCACATCTACAAAGCAATTAGCTACCTGCCACCATCTACTGATTTGGAAGAGTATTACACGGTTACTCTGCGGAGCTCTAGACAGTACCGACACTTAACAAGAACTCATAATTTACAGACTATAATTACTGGTTTGCAAAACATAGTTTTAACCCAAATAGGTGAAATTAGATTATCTCCCACTGCACACCAGACTGTATCTCAGTTCCTGAAAAAGACTGGACTAAAGAGCGAGCTGCAGCTAGTAGGTCCATGGCGATGAGTTTTGTTTTGTTAGAGCCGCCGTTTTACTGCTGTTATTTTGAAACAATTAAGGTATGTAAATAAATATTTACAACATCTTTCTGTGTAAATAACTCGTTTTTTGGGGGCGGTTTAGCTCGGTTGGTAGAGTGGCCGTGCCAGCAACTTGAGGGTTGCAGGTTTGATTCCCGCTTCTGCCAACCTAGTCACTGCCGTTGTGTCCTTGGGCAAGACACTTTACCCACCTGCTCCCAGTGCCACCCACACTGGTTTGAATGTAACTTATATATTGGGTTTCACTATGTAAAGCGCTTTGAGTCACTACAGAAAAAGCGCTATATAAATATAATTCAATTCCCAATTCACTTACAACACATATGTGTTGTAAGTGAACTCCCTTTTTAGACCAGTTGATCTGCCGTTTCTTTTCTTTTTCACCTATGTCCCACTCTCCCTTGTGGAGGGGGTCCGGTCCAATCCGGTGGCCATGTACCGCTTGCCTGTGTATCGGCTGGGGACATCTCTGCGCTGCTGATCCGCCTCCGCTTGGGATGGTTTCCTGCTGGCTCCGCTGTGAACGGGACTCTCGCTGCTGTGTTGGATCCGCTTTGGACTGGACTCTCGCTACTGTGTTGGATCCATTATGGATTGAACTTTCACAGTATCATGTTAGACCCGCTCGACATCAATTGCTTTCCTCCTCTCCAAGGTTCTCATAGTCATCATTGTCACCGACGTCCCACTGGGTGTGAGTTTTCCTTGCCCTTATGTGGGCCTACCGAGGATGTCGTAGTGGTTTGTGCAGCCCTTTGAGACACTAGTGATTTAGGGCTATATAAGTAAACATTGATTGATTGATATCTGCAGCTTATAGTCCGGAGCGGCTAATATATGGAAAAAACATGTTTTTCTTTCAAAATTTAGTGGGTGCGGTTTTTACATATTGATGCGCTCTATAGTCTGGAAAACACAGACATGCATACACAGAAATCAGTGTATGCATGCCAGCCTGATCACTGACACCTTGCTTGTGTTTTTCATTTCAGTACAACCGCTTTCTCCTGATGATGGAGCGTCTGTTGTCCCTGCCGTACTGCAGCCTGGAGGAGCAGTTCGTCATGACTTACCGGCAGCAACTTGCGGCCGTGTCCAAAAAGGAAACGATCCCAGCGCTAGAGAAAGATGAAAAGGGCGTGGCCTATAGCACCGCTGATGGTACAGGCACACTCCTGGACGCTGTTTTGTGATTTATCATGTTGACTGTGCATTGCCGCGTGAAAAAAATCAAACGATTGTTGCCCATGATTGTCAGGACGAAGAAAGTCATCGAATGCCTCTGTGGTTCTGAGGGATAGTGGCTCTGGATCTATCAGCATAAACGGGCAGCACTACATCCCGTACTTCCCTGTGCTACAAGACAGGTTGGCGAGGGGGGAAACATTGAATTTTTGTCTCTTCCGGACGTTAACTCATCCTCACGTGGTGTGCACACAGAGTACAGTTAATGTTCCCCCTCCAGTTTATGGGCATGCTGGGACGCTTCGACCTGGAGTGCAGCGTGAGCGGTGGTGGACGGTCCAGCCAGGCGGGTGCGTTGCGACTCGCTATCTCCCGAGCCCTTTGCGGCTTTCTGTCGGCGGGAGACATAGAAAACATGAGGCAAGGTAAGGAGGCTGCTTTTTGCTCTTCTGTGGACGCAAAATACATTTTGGAGAGACCTTTACAAAATGACTTATCTAACAGAGTCACTATTTGAGGTATTTAATCTCTTTGTTGTCTAGCTGGTTTGCTGACCTCAGACCCAAGAGTGAGAGAAAGGGATAAGCCGGGTCAGGAAGGTGCCAGGAGGAAATACACCTGGAAGAAACGCTGAGGGTAATACTGCCTGGCTCCTTTGTTCACTATACCTCATTTTGAACTGAGATCACTCACTCCTGCAAGTGAAACATTTATTGCTCAACATATGGCGTCTAATCTCAGAAAAGACTGATTATGTTGCATCATGTTTTTGTATATGAATAAACTTCCACTTCTTTTTTTGAAATGATTATTTACCTTTTTGCATTACTAGACTTCTCAAAAACTTTTACCGGGTTTATGTTTTTGGGCAGAACAGTAGTGTGTGAGTTCCCACTTAAAATTTAGAGCAAGATCCATGTTCGGAATTAAAATCAGTTACTTCAGTCCTTTCTGTGAGGAGGTGACATGCTTTCCCTGCTACTCCCCAGGTTTGATTGATTGATTGATACTTTTATTAGTAGATTGCACAGTACAGTACATATCCCGTACAATTGACCACTAAATGGTAACACCCGAATAAGTTTTTCAACTGGTTTAAGTCGGGGTCCACGTTAATCAATTCATGGTACACTTGTTTCCTCTCACATCATAAAATATGTATTTTAGGTTAATTTACCACCATATTGTCTACAACTTCCCTGAACAGGATAAGTGATGTACAGGACTAGCATAGTACTGCACTCAGTGCAGTGATTGCCAAAACACAATTGTAGAGTCACACCCAATGTAGTCTGATGGAAAAATAAATGTCATCAGTGATCACGTTTAGCCTCTAGATGGTGCCAAATCCCCATTTATTGTGACGCTGCATTTTCAGCTGGCATTATCTATCTCTCCTAGACCAGTGGTTCTCAACCTTTTTTCAGTGATGTCCCCCCTGTGAACATTTTTTTAATTCAAGTACCCCCTAATCAGAGCAAAGCATTTTTGGTTGAAAAAAAAGAGATAAAGAAGTAAAATACAGCACTATGTCATCAGTTTCTGATTTATTTAATTGTACAACAGTGCAAAATATTGCTCATTTGTAGTGGTCTTTCTTGAACTATTTGGAAAAAAAGATGTAAAAATAACTAAAAACTTGGTGAAAAATAAACAAGTGATACAAATAAAAATAAAGATTTCTACACATAGAAGTAATCATCAACTTAAAGTGCCCTCTTTGGGGATTGTAATAGAGATCCATCTGTATTCTTGAACTTAATTCTAAACATTTCTTCACAAAAAGAGAAATATGGAACATGTCCACAAAAAATCTAGCTGTCAACACTGAATATTGCATTGTTGCATTTTTTTCACAGTTTATGAACTTACATTTGAGGTGGCGACTTGTCCAGGGTGTACCCCGCCTTCCGCCCGATTGTAGCTGAGATAGGCGCCAGCGCCCCCCGCGACCCCAAAAGGGAATAAGCGGTAGAAAATGGATGGATGGATTTATATTTTGTTGAAGTATTATTCAATGAATATATTTATAAAGGATTTTTGAATTTTTGCAATTTTTAGAATATTTAAAAAAAATCTCACGTACCCCTTAGCATATCTTCAAGTACCCCCATTTGAAAACCACTGTCCTAGACCAATACAATACATTGCCAGTACTGCTGATACCAATACTTTTTGCTTGACATTTTTAAGATGAGTTTGTTAATTTTGCCAGGGATACAGTTTTTTTTTTTTTTTTACAAAAAAGGTTTTAACAATTTGACCAAAAATTAAAAAATATCAAAATACAATCATTCCCTTGTTCTAAAAGTGCATTGATTGCGTCAGAGACTTCACATGCAGTTGTTTGAGCAAAATAATGTCAGTGGTGCATTTTAAGATGATGACATAATTTAATACCATGAATGCTGAGGACTCATGTTGGAAACAGGAGGGGCCAAAAAGCCCAATACTTTTGATGATTGCCAATAGTAGTTCATTACCTACTTCCGTTGTAAAATGGAACACAATGTAATAAATACATGTTAAAATAATTAATTGAATGTGTCATTAATTATAATAATATAAGATGTGAATGTGTGTCATTAATGTGCAAGTGGATTTAATCAACTATTTCAACATTTGATGAATTATTTAATCAACTTTGACAGCAAAAAAAAAACAATGAAGTGCTGCCACGCAGGTTCATAACACAAGAAAATTGCGAAATAATTAAAAAAATCATGCATTAATCAAATCAATAGTTAAATGATAAAATAATTCAACATAGTTTTACATTTAATCAATTAATGGCACATTGAATACATATTTGTTTTAATCCTAATTACAATTAATGACTGAATCTAGTAATTATTTGGATATTCATTCATTTATTTAGACTGGTTGGGCAAACTCCCATGCACCCTCAAGAACCCTTCGTGGACTTGGAGAAGGCATTCGACCGTGTCCCTCGGGAAGTCCTGTGGGGAGTGCTCAGAGAGTATGGGGTATCGGACTGTCTTATTGTGGTGGTCCGCTCCCTGTATGATCAGTGTCAGAGCTTGGTCCGCATTGCCGGCAGTAAGTCGGACACATTTCCAGTGACAACCAAGGCTGTCCTTTGTCACCGATTCTGTTCATAACTTTTATGGACAGAATTTCTAGGCGCAGTCAAGGCGTTGAGGGGATCCGGTTTGGTGACCGCAGGATTAGGTCTCTACTTTTTGCAGATGATGTGGTCCTGATGGCTTCATCTGACCGGGATCTTCAGCTCTCACTGGATCGGTTCGCAGCCGAGTGTGAAGTGACTGGAATGAGAATCAGCACCTCCAAGTCAGAGTCCATGGTTCTCGTCCGGAAAAGGGTGGAATGCCATCTCCCGGTTGGGGAGGAGACCCTGCCCCAAGTGGAGGAGTTCAAGTACCAAGTACCTAGGAGTCTTGTTCACGAGTGAGGGAAGAGTGGATCGTGAGATCGACAGGCGGATCGGTGCGGCGTCTTCAGTGATGCGGACGTTGTACCGATCCGTTGTGGTGAAGAAGGAGCTGAGCCGGAAGGCAAAGCTCTCAATTTACCGGTCGATCTGCGTTCCCATCCTCACCTATGGTCATGAGCTTTGGGTCATGACCGAAAGGATAAGATCACGGGTACAAGCGACCGAAATGAGTTTCCTCCGCCGGGTGGCGGGGCTCTCCCTTAGAGATAGGGTGAGAAGCTCTGCCATCCGGGAGGAACTCAAAGTAAAGCCGCTGCTCCTTCACATCGAGAGGAGCCAGATGAGGTGGTTCGGGCATCTGGTCAGGATGCCACCCGAACGCCTCCCTAGGGAGGTGTTTAGGGCACGTCCAACCCGTAGGAGGCCACGGGGAAGACCCAGGACACGTTGGGAAGACTATGTCTCCCGGCTGGCCTGGGAACGCCTCGGGATCCCCCGGGAAGAGCTAGACGAAGTGGCTGGGGAGAGGGAAGTCTGGGTTTCCCTGCTTAGGCTGTTGCCCCCGCGACCCGACCTCGGATAAGCGGAAGAAGATGGATGGATGGATTCATTTATTTAATTCAGTGTCATTTAACCGCCCATATTTTTACACTGTTTACTTAATTTTGCATCTAATGGAAGATAATAATTTTTATATTTTGTGGGCATTTTTATTATTTTATTTAATTTTGTGGTCAATGTTATTGAACTGTTCCCAAATTGATTCTAAGTATGATTCTAAGTCTTTTGTCCTGTGTTCCCCCCCGGGAAGTGCAGGACGGAGTAGCTCCACACGAAAGTGAAGTGAAGTGAAGTGAATTATATTTATATAGCGCTTTTCTCTAGTGACTCAAAGCGCTTTACATTGTGAAACCCAACATCTAAGTCACATTTTTAAACCAGTGTGGGTGGCACTGGGAGCAGGTGGGTAAAGTGTCTTGCTCAAGGACACAACGTCAGTGACTAGGTTGGCAGAAGCGGGGATCGAACCTGGAACCCTCAATTTGCTGGCACGGCCGCTCTACCAACCGAGCTATACCACTAGAAAATGTTGGGTTATTTTGATAACCCAATTTATGATTTGCTAGTGTTGGGTTAAATTTTGGAGTTATATTTATGAAGAGCAATCAATTTTTTGGGTTATAAGGGTATTATTTTAACTAAATTTCTGGGTTTTCCAAATGTTTAACCATTTTTGGGTTGTTTTTCAATGAGTAACACATTTTTGGGTTTTTAAATAAAAAGGTCCTTTTTTCTTGAAGGGAATTTTATGATGGATTAATCTCATTAAGATTATTTACAATCTCACATTTTATGTACATGAAAATATTTGAGCATGCTGTATAGAACTACTGTGACCATACACGACAATTCTTGTAAAAAAAAAAAAACATGTCACTTATATATTGCTTTTTAGTATATTTCACTAGAATAAAAATCATTTTGATCAGTAGTTGGGAAGGAGTAGGACAAACCAGCAGTAAAATGTATAATTTTTAACCAACTATTGGGTCAAGGAGCACTAAATTGAGCAACCCAAAGGTTGGGTTTGGAATAACCCAACATTGTACTCAACTTTTGTGTTCTATAAAATCAACCCAATATTTGGGTTATGAATCAACCAACATTGAGTTAGCATAACCCAACTTTTTGGTTGAATAATTCAACGCAAAAGTCAGGTTGAAAAAATTAACCCAGAATTTTGAGTTAAAATAATCTTCCTTTTCTTGAACCAGCAGTTGGGTTAAAATTTGGTTATTTTTTTTACCCAACATTTGTTAGTGTGTGTGAGCACATTAAAATACTGGGTTATTATGGTAACCCAATTTATGAGTTGCTGCTGTTGGGTTAAATTTTGGAGTTATTTTTATGAACAGCGATCCATTTTTTGGGTTATAATGGTATTATTTTAATTAAATGTATGGGTTTTCAACAAGTAACGCATATTTGGGTAAAGTTTTTTTTTTATTCAAAAGGTACTTTTTTATTGACCCGAATGATTCATTTTTTTTCCATTTTCTACCGCTTATTCCCTTTTTGGGGTCGCGGGAGGCGCTGGCGCCTATCTCAGCTACAATCGGGCGGAAGGCGGGGTACACCCTGGACAAGTCGCCACCTCATCGCAGTGACTGAATGTTATTATGGATTAATATCATTGACATTATTTACAATCACCCAAAATTGGGTTGGCATAACTCAACTTTTTGGGTGTAATAATTGAACCCAATTGCTTGGTTGGGAATAATCTAACATTGAGTGAGCATAA